>NC_079189.1:591853776-592153776 GCF_029499605.1 Hyla sarda | reverse complement strand
CCTGAAGCTGCTGCTCCAGAGATGTATACATGTGGCACAATGTGCACTGAAGAAAGCCTCCAATCCTGCTGTCCATATCCTTGGTGACAAACAGCTGTTATTAACTATTAAGAAAAACTACTTTTATCAAGGGAGTGTAATACTTACAGTTACAGTGGGTCCTGCTTACAACTCCTGCTTTTTAAACTTCTGCGTATAAAACTTCTCAGATGTTAACACTTAAGAATACAACACTTAAGAATACAAACCAAAGCCTCAGTCAGAGCAGGGCTCACAGAGTATCCCAGTTAGTTTTAAACACCTGAGAGTAGTTAATCAATTAACCCCTCCCCCAGGTGTGCTACAGACCAGAGTAGGGAAGAAAAAAATGCAAGGGTTATGCCACTGCTGGAGACACCCTGGTTGGAAAACAATGATCCACAGTATCTGCACCAACCCAAACTTGTTTTAGACTAAATTCAAACACTCCAAGCTTACAGACTTCCACTCAGCACATGAACTTCTGCGTATAAAACTTCTCAGATGTTAACACAACACTTTAGAATACAAACCAAAGCTTCAGTGAGACTCAGCCAGAGCAGGCTAATGATGTATTTTTATGGCTGTAAATTGTTTACTAGATCCTGTGACAAATACTGGTAAGTTTTTATTTTTGTTTTTGTTTGGGGAAGCCTGATTCTTTCTACTCCCTTTGGTCAGTAAGATGTTACGATTTAGTTTTTTGCTTCTCTCATATGCATTTGTTGTAATAGCCTCACTCTACCCTCTTTTTTGTAGTCTAATTTTTAGGGAAACGGATTATTTTTCAAAAGTCGTCTCATCTGTGCAATTACGTCTCAGACGGACCCATTCTCCATAGGGAATGTTGTTTACTACATGACATGGATGACATGAGTCCGCCTTCAGAATGGTGTTTCCCGCAGTCTCCTTTCTTTAAGGCTTGATGATAACATTGGGATTATTTTTATCTGGGCTTGCACACAACTCAATATCCAAAAAGGGCAGTTTTTCTTTAGAAAAGCTTGCCGTAAATTTTAGATTTAAGGGATTGTCATTGATGTATTTAACAGAATCCCAGAATTCTCTTTCGCTACCCCTCCACTCCATGGCAAGATCGTCTATATATCATCCAATGTATTTGATAGAACAAAAAAATGGGTTGTCCTGGGTAAAAATAAAAGACTCTTCCCAATAAATCATAAAAATATTCGCAAAAGATGCCGAATATTTCGCCCCCATTGAAGCTCCCCTAATCTGAAGGAAAAAGCTACCATTAAACATAAAGAAAGCGAAAAAGAAAATAACTTGTAGGTACATTAATAACACCAACTTTTTCCAATCATATAGCACAGGAAAAGTATTCCACAATAGGATGTATATAAATTGTAATACGTCCTATGTGGTCTACTTGGCGTCATCCACTGAATGTTGTGTCCAGTACGTAGGCTGTACATCCAAATCCCTCAAAACACGCATCCGTAGGCACATTTCGGATGTCAATCTTGAACAAGTTAACGTATCAGCTTTATCCAGACATTTTAGGATAAAACATTTTAGGATATTTCCTCCTTGCGTATTAATGCCATAGAAAGGGTATACAAAAATATTAGAGGTGGAGATTTGAAAAGAAGATTCTTCAACAGAGAGTCCTACTGGATCTTCTTACTGGACACTAGAGAACCTAAGGGAATGAATCAGAGGCATGAACTTATTTGCAGATATTAATTTGTTCTATTTTGTTTTCTGTGTGTATAGATACATATATGCACACAGAGAACATATGGGACAACAGGGCAGGATCTGATCTATCTATACAGTATATATAAAACTCAACGTGTGTGTGTGTATATATATATATGTGTGTATGTTCCAGCATCACGTCCAAACGACTAAAGAAATTAACATGAAACTTGGCACACATGTTACTTATATGTCAACAACAAACATAGGATAGGTGATTTAACCCTTACTCGCCCCCATTTGCCAGGTACGGGGTTTATGTTTAAAGTCCCATACAAGTCAATGGGAAATATATGTTACTGCATAACTTCCAAACGGCTGGAGATATTTCAATAATACTTGGTCACATGTTACTTATATGTCCACTTAAAATATAGGATAGTTAATTTAACCCTTAACTACCCCTATTTGTGAGGGTCGGGGTTTTTGTTTAAAGTCCCATGCAAATCAATGGGAAATGTATGTTCCCATATCATTTCCGTACGGCTGGAGATATTTCAATACCTGGTACACATATTACAGGTCGACATAGGAGGTCGGGATAGGAGGACCGGGATAGGAGGACCGGGATAGGAGGACCGGGATAGGAGGACCGGGATAGGAGGACGGGATAGGAGGTGGTGATAGGAGGACGGGATAGGAGGACGGGAAAGGAGGACGGGAAAGGAGGACGGGAAAGGAGGACGGGAAAGGAAGTCGGGAAAGGAGGTCGAGATAGGAGGTCGAGATAGGAGGTCGGGATAGGAGGTCGAGATAGGAGCTAGAGATTGGAGGACGGGATAGGAGGACGGGATAGGAGGTCGGGATAGGAGGATGGGACAGGAGGTCGGGATGTGGGGTTGGGATATGACAACAATATATGAGGACGGGATATGAAGTCAAAAGCTTCCTCCTTTGTTAATTTTCCTCCACAAAAAGGATTTGGAAGGAAAAACCGGGCAACGCCGGGTACTCAGCTAGTATATATATATATAAAACTCAACGTGTATGTATGTATATGTATGTGTGTGTGTATGTTCCACAAAAACTTTCAAACGGCTAAAGATATTAACATGAAACTTGGCA
The DNA here is from genome assembly GCF_029499605.1 of Hyla sarda. Lineage (NCBI taxonomy): Eukaryota > Metazoa > Chordata > Amphibia > Anura > Hylidae > Hyla > Hyla sarda. The sequence continues at coordinate 592,150,971 of NC_079189.1, read as the reverse complement.
CACATGTTACTTATATGTCAACAACAAACATAGGATAGGTAATTTAACCCTTACTCACCCCCATTTGCCAGGGGCGGGGCTTATGTTTAAAGTCCCATGCAAGTCAATGGGAAATATATGTTATTGCATAACTTCGAAACGGCTGGAGATATTTCGATAATACTTGGTAACATGTTACTTATATGTCCACTTAAAATATAGGAGTTAATTTAACCTTTAACTACCCCCATTTGTGAGGGTCAGAGATTTATTTTTATTTTTTTATTCCCATGCAAATCAATGGGAAATGTATGTTCCCATATAATTTCCGTACGTCTGGAGCTATTTCATTACCTGGTACACATATTACGAGTTGGGATAGGAGGTCGGGATAGGAGGTCGAGATAGGAGGTCGGGATAGGAGGTCAAGATAGGAGGTCAAGATAGGTGGACGGGAAAGGAGGATGCGATAGCAGGAGGGGATATCTGGTCTGCATAGCAGGTCAAGATAGGAGGTCCAGATATGAGGACGGGAAAGGAGGTCGGGACAGGAGGACGGGATAGGAGGACAGGATAGGAGGTCGGGATAGGAGTACGGGATAGGAGGTCGGGATGTGGGGTTAGGATATGACAACAACATATGAGGACTGGATATGAAGTCAAAAGCTTCCATCTTTGTTTATTTTCCTCCCCAACAAGGATTAGGAAGGAAAAACCGGGCAACGCCAGGTACTCAGCTAGTACATATATATATATATATAAAACTCAATGTGTGTGTGTGTGTGTGTGTATGTATGTATGTATGTATGTATGTTCCACAAAAACTTTCAAACGGCTAAAGATATTAACATGAAACTTGGCACACATGTTACTTATATGTCAACAACAAACATAGGATAGGTGATTTAACCCTTACTCACCCCCATTTGCCAGGGGCGGGGCTTATGTTTAAAGTCCCATGCAAGTCAATGGGAAATATATGTTACTGCATAACTTCCAAACGGCTGGAGATATTTCAATAATACTTGGTCACATGTTACTTATATGTCCACTTAAAATATAGGAGTTAATTTAACCCTTATCTACCCCCATTTGTGAGGGTCAGAGATTTTTTTTTTAAATTCCCATGCAAATCAATGGGAAATGTACGTTCTCATATAATTTCCATACAGCTGGAGCTATTTCATTACCTGGTACACATATTACGAGTTGGGATGTGAGGACGGGATGGGAGGTCGGGATAGGAGGTCGAGATAGGAGGTCGGGATAGGAGGACGGGATAGGAGGACGGGATATCGGGTCTGCATAGCAGGTCAAGATAGGAGGTCCAGATATGAGGACGGGAAAGGAGGTCGGGACAGGAGGACGGGATAGGAGGTTTAGATATGAGGACGGGATGGGAGGTCGGGATGGGAGGTCGGGATGGGAGGTCGGGATGGGAGGTCGGGATAGGAGGACGGGATAGGAGGTCGAGATAGGAGGTCAAGATAGGAGGTCAAGATAGGAGGACGGGAAAGGAGGATGGGATATCGGGTCTGCATAGCAGGTCAAGATAGGATGTCCAGATATGAGGACGGGAAAGGAGGTCGGGACAGGAGGTTTAGATAGGAGGTCGGGATAGGAGCTCGAGATTGGAGGACGGGATAGGTGGTGGAGATAGGAGGACGGGATAGGAGGACGGGATAGGAGGACGGGATAGGAGGTCGAGATAGGAGGACGGGATAGGAGGACGGGATAGGAGGTCGGGACAGGATTTCGAGATAGGAGGACAGGATAGGAGGTCGGGATGTGGGGTTGGGATATGACAACAATATATGAGGACTGCATATGAAGTCAAAAGCTTCCTCCTTTGTTTATTTTCCTCCCGAAAAAGGATTAGGAAGGAATAACTGGGCAACGCCGGGTACTCAGCTAGTAATAATATAATTATAAATTCTATGGACATTCTGTGCAAACTAATATGGGGATAGGATTATGTATTCCCCCTTTTGTATCCTTGGTAGGTGGATTCTAGATCCAATTTTTTTGTTCTGCTGCATCTCTCCAGTGGTATTTCCAGGTTTTCAATGTAACCCGTTCTTAATTGTGATGTCATTGATCATGTGACTTACCAGTATGTGTATTTATATGAGAAAGTTTGTAACATTTATTGCCATGACTAAGGATCATATGGATCCTAAACGCGTCAACGTTCCTGTCTCTGTCTTGTATATGCTTTTATAACTTAATAAAGCCTAAGAAATAGCACCAAAAGCGCTGGACATCCTACTTCCTTGTAGACTTTTTAATTAGTTAGACACACCCTCCTAAATTGGAATTTCCCAATGAATGTAGGTTGGGCGTGTACATATGGTAATGACTATGACATCACTATAATACCCAGAATGCCTTTCCTGTCGGTGTAATCTCACCAACCCATCCGCTAGGGGGTGATATTGCATAAGCAATTAGCATCATTACCATTATGGGTTAACTGTCAATAATTGGTCTTGAACCCACATTCCACACTTGAAGTATGGAGCACTATATTATCAATTCAGGGATTACTTTCAACATCTATAAGTAATTAAAACCTGGATTCTCATAGACATCTTGGAGCTTATTATACATCCTAATTTATTGGAAAGATAAGAGTCATGGAGGTCTCTTTCCCACAGATGTGTGAATCTCTCTGTCTGTCTGTCTGTCTTGTTTTGGTAATTGATTGTTATTTACAATAACATTCACAAAACTGGCAACTAACCCTTAACAAAGATTCATCCTCACAGTCTACACTTGAGACCTTTCCTTATCTAAACATTGAGCAATGCTTAGCAATCATACATAAGATAATAGATATATAATGATGTCCTTTACAATACTAACAGTATATGACTATACCATGTGTCCTACTGATTACTATATATATATATATATATATATATATATATATATATGAAGAACTAATGTTCATTCGGATGAGACATGGTTATACTTATCTCACCCCCTTCTTCTCTCCATTCACCCCTCTTTACCTTGGATGAATGGTAGTAATGTTGTCTAGAGAGTGTAACCAGACCCCTTATCAGTCTCTTATCTAAACGCCATAAATAAGCTAAAGATACAAGAAGCATTGTACTCCCAGACTGGCATTAGAGATAGGAGATGAAACTTCAGAATTGGCCTACTTAGGTTAATACACAAAATGGCCGACATCATGCTCTTATGCTATGAAACATATTAAATATAGCGATTCATTTTTGGGGTGTACTTAGTACGACAGCCTCCGACACTGCAAGCGGCAGGGTCATAGTTAAAATCTCAGTGTCCACTGCTTATCCGATATGGTACCCACATCCACCTCCCAATCATTCTTAATACTCAACGGATAGGCCTCATGATACGAGGACAGCAATTCCCTATATAGCACAGAGATCACACCTTTAGTAGAGATCTGAGTGAACAAATCATTTACCACTACGGATGAGCCGACAGTCAAATCACAAGCCCGAGACTGCGCATCAAGGGAATGTTGCAATTTTAGGTAACAATAAAAAAAAAATGAGTGAGGCAGAATTCCTCCCGCAGTTGAGCAAATGACTTCAAAATCGGCCCATCATACAACTGGGAGAGATACAAAATCCCATGAGTAATCCAAAGGGGGATATCAGGTAACAAACACAGTTCAGATAGACCAGGATTATGCCAAAGAGGAGAATATGTAACAAAAATAGGATAGTGCATAAGAGTCTTACATTTCTATAAGGGCCATTAAAGGGGACAAGGAGTGCCCCACATCTCCCAGGAAGAGAAGCAGGTCATCTGCGTAAAGGGCAATACGTTCTTCCAAGTCCCTAAATGGAAGCCTTTTAATTCCGTGGATGCCCTAATTAGTACCCCCAGGGGCTCTATTGCTACGGCAAATAGGAATGGGGACAGGGGGCACCCCTGGCGTCTACCACGACCCAGGGGAAAGGAGTGAGAAAGCAGGCAGTTATCCCGAATTCTAGCACGAGGGGCAGCATACAACAATTGTACCCACATCAAAAACTTAGGCCCAAATCCCATGTGGCGCATAACACTCCACAGGAAGTTCCACTCGAAGCGGTCAAAAGCTTTGGCAGCGTCAAGTGAAAGCACCGTCCTACAAACAGCGCCCTCAGGCTGCAGCTGGAGATTCAGAAAGAGCCTCCTGATGTTATTGGCCATCGATTTCCCTGGCATGAACCCCATATGATCCCCATGCACCAAAGTAGTAATGACCCTTAAGAGACGGTTGGCCATGACCTTTGCTATTAACTTAACATCAGAGCACAACAGGGATATTGGTCCATATGAGCCTGCTGAAAGCAGGTCTTTACCGGGCTTCAATAACAATACTATAATTGCCTCTTGCATAGACCCAGGCAAGCCCTCCCCATCCACAACCAGGACAACAGAATATCTTGATATTGTTTAAGATACTCGTTGGGGAGTCCATCAACACCCGGACACTTCTCAGAAGGAAAGGCCCCCAACACACTCCCTAATTCTTCAAGAGTAACAGGCTCATCTAAAAGATCCCTCTGGGTCTGCTATAGGGACGGGAGCCCAGACAAAACAAAAAACAAACAGTTGCAACTTGCAACACAAGAGGCAAACAAATAACCCAGGTAGAGTGAGCAGGTGACATATAGATAGAAGATACTTGACCAACATATCGTTCTCAAATCCGAGCAACATAGACAAGTACCCAGAGAACAGATAACCAGTAATATAAGCAAAAAATTAAATAAAATCCAGTTATCAAGAAAGGGTACAGAGGCACATTCAAACCTATATGGCCTAAATATGCATAAAGGCACAGGAAGTCCCAGGCAGGCCGGCAGGACCAACATCAATACACATAGTCCACGCAGGAACCTCAGGTATGGGCATGCCGTATTTGCATGTATATCCAGCCATTCCGCAGCCACCACAGAGGTGTTAAACATATGCGTAGTTCCTAGAGCAACTACGCGGAGGCGTGCAGGGCATGGCATAGAGTACATCACATTTAGTGAATGCAGGCGACGCTTAACATCCGCATATTTAGCTCTCCTTTTCTGCACTTCAGACGAAAAATCCCGGAAAATAGAGATACGGCTGCAATTGATAGTGAGCGAGTCCATGTCCCTGGCTTTACGGAGAATGATGTCTCTTTCTTTATAGTGCAAAATGCGGATAAGGACCGCTTGAGGTGCGGCTCCAGGCGGGAGGGGACGAGTGGGCACCATGTGGGCACGCTCAACAGCAAATAAAGGAGTCAAAGTCTCTTTTCCAAAAGTATTAAAGGAGATTCCGGTACGGGCTATTCCTATTCCATCCTGCCCGGGCTGCAAAAAAAAGAGAAAACAAACTTTCCCTTACCTTCCTACGTTCCCCGGAGCTCCGCAACAGCTGATCGGTCGGCCCGGCTGTCTTCCTACTTCCCTTAGCCTGGGACATCACACGGCGCTTCAGCCTATCACTGGCCGAGGCGGGGCATTGCTGCGGCCAGTGATAGGCTGAAGTGCCGTGTGACATTCCGGGCTGAGGGAAGTAGTTAGTAGAGAGCCCGGCCGACCGATCAGCTGTTGCCAAGCTCTGGGGGAACGTAGGAAGGTAAGTGAAAGTTTGTTTTCTCTTTGTTTGCAGCCTGGGCAGGATAGAATAGGAATAGTCCGTACCGGATATCTCCTTTAAGGAACCAATTTTCAAAATATTCTCCAGGGTCATGACCCTCGACTTTTTCAGGAACACCTACTAGGCTCACATTGTTCCGCCACAGGTGGTTTTCCATGTCATCAGATTTAGCAGCAAGTGCAGTCAGATTATTAATCACACGATGCATATCTTGAGCAGAGGGAACTGATCCTCCATATCCCCCCCACCCTTTCCTCAACCGCACTAACCCGCTCAGAAACCATTTGGATATCATGGCAGATAAGGTTAACATCCTTACGCAGGCCGCCCAGTAGCATTTTAACTTCGGTGTTGCCCTTGGAGACAGCCAAAAAGATATCCTTCAAAGTGGGCTCAGCAGGAGCAGATGTAGATGACGGGGTGCTTAGTGTTGCAGGCACCACACCAGCTCTGAAGGGGTTAACATTATCAGAGAGCTGTGCAGCTACAGCAGGGAGAGTCCCAGCAGAGAAGATAACACAGAGGCTCAGCAGGGTCATCAGGGGATAGAGCAGCAATGTTAGGGGAGTCCCCTTGGCAGGCAGATGACACTCCAGAAGAGAGAGAATTAACTTCAGACTGACCTGCGGCAGCATGACGTTCAGGCCCGCTCAGCACAGTGGAGGGGTCCGTGGCAGAGAAGAGACCGAGGCCCCAGCCAGCCAATCCTGCTCCTCCTCGCTCCAGTCATCCAACGGGGCCCGCACCGGTGGCTCTGTGACACGTGTGAAGCACTGCAGCCGCTCCGCAACTCCCGACACTTCTGCGCAAGATGGCACCTTCCCCCCATTTGCATCTTGGCCTCACTATCTTCTGGGGCTTCCAACACGGCACCTATCACCATATAGCAGCAGGAGTGAGGGGGCACTGGTGCCACCTCACGATCATCCTGATACTGGTCGACAAATCAGGACTTCTGCTGTGGGGAATGTCCCTAACGGCACCTGCTCCGCCCCTATTCCGGAGGGCAAGAGCTGGTGCCGGGAGTGAGTACCTGAACTGTGGGCCCTCGATCCCCGGGATCGGCAGAGACAGCAGTGGCAGGAGGATTCGGCAGAGCAGCAGCAGGAGGTAAGGCTGGCCTCCTGCTGTTGCTTAGCAGCAACTCCCAGCATGCACAAAAGGGCATGTTGGAAGTTGTTGTTATGCAAGAGCAGAAGGAACTACTACAACTCCCAGCATGCCCTTTGGTAGTTTGTGCATGCTGGGGGTTGTAGTTATGCAACAGCTGGATGCACATTTTTTCTATGAAAAAGTGTGCCTCCAGCAATTGCTTAACTACAACCCCTAGCATGCACAAACTACCTAAGGACATGCTGGGAGTTGCAGTAGTGTGCCTCCAGCTGTTGCAAACTACAACTCCCAGCATATACTACTGCATTGTAGTGCGCCTGCAGAGCACTTTACATCCACGATAAGGGATATTTACATACTTCTATTACTCCTTGTGAAAATGAAAAATTTGGGGTAACACCAGCATCTTAGTGAAAAAAAATAATTTTTCATTTTCACATCCAACTTTAGTGAAATTTGTCAAACACCTGTGGGGTGTTAAGGCTCAATGTACCACTTGTTCTCTTCTGAGCATTGTAGTATGCCCGCAGTGCACATGACGTCCACACATGAGGTATTTCCATACTCAGAAGAGATGAGGGTACAAATTTGGGGGGACATATTCGCCTATTATGCCTTGTAAAAATGTAAAATTTGGGAAAAACTGCATTTTTGTGAAAAAAATATATAATTTACACATTCAACTTTAACGGAAAGTCGTCAAACACCTGTGGTGTAACCCTTGTTAGGTATGGTATTGTTAGGCTTGTTTTTTGCGTGACCAGTTGTCCTGCATAATGACATCATTCATTTTACCATAAAATGTATGGTGCAACCAAAAAAAATACTATTTGTGTGGGGAATTTTTTATTTTTTTTTACCTTCACGTTATTCACCATACGGGATCAATAACATTATATTTTAATAGTTCAGACATTTACGCATGCGGCGACACCAAATATGTGTATTAATTATTCTTTTTGAAAAAAGGACATTTTCATTGGGGGAGGGGATTTTTCACATTTTTTTTTTTACTTTCATTTTTACACTTTTTATGTCCCCATAGGGGACTATCTATAGCAATCCTTTGATTGCTAATACTTTTCAGTGCTATGCAGAGTTACCTTGCTCTATTTATTTTCTTTATTTTTCCTGTGCGACACTTTTTTTCTCCGTGTGACAGAACTTTATCAACATGTGCGAAACATTGATAAATACGTGTGAGAAAGAGTCAGGTGGCCTAGCCACATTCTTAGCGTCCTTGTTACAAGTATGGTAGAGAGGGAGATTTTACTTGATGTCATTTTTAATAGGTCATCCCTTTCTGTCTATGGCATCTTTGACAGCCAAAGGCTCCTCTGATGGGAAGAGCGCCACTTCTGGACATTACTGGGATCAATTTTTTATTTAAGGATCTGAACTAAGAACCAAGATCCACCTTTTTTCTCTAGTATCTCCAAATCTTTTCTCATGAATTTCTTTATTTGCAATATTGAGACGCAGTTTGAGGCAAAGATTTTGTTTCAAGGAAGTTACTTATTTTTAAGAGGAGGCAAAGTAGAATTGATCCTTTTTTTTTTCTTTTAACATCTTTTTTGTACATTCAACTGTACCTTTTACCACAGTGGTGTTAAACTGTGGCCCTTCAAATGTTGCAAAATTTGAACTTCCGGCATGCCCAGGAGGGTCACAGTTTGAGACCAATGCTTTAACAGATTTTAAAAGCTTAGATCCTTTCATTTGATTTTAAGGGGTGCTTCAGGGAAGTAAAGAAAAAATAAACGCCCCAAAGCCACAACAATACCTGTTCTGTGTCGCCTGTAGTTATCCATGTGATTTTATCTGCTCCTGTGGTCCCTGTTGTCTTCTGAATATTATTTTCCCTTGCTTGCAGCCCAGACTACAACTCCCAGCAGTCAGTGCAGTTCTGTGTGCAAGCTCCAAGTTGTTGTAAACACAGTACATGTCTTCTCACTGTACTATCCTTCCCCCCAGCAATAAATCATGCTATGCTCTGAATGGCAGCAATCAGTGATTAGATCTACAGCAGGCAAAGAGCAGCGTTCTGTGCCAGATCTCACACGGGGAGGGGGTGTGCAGCTTTGAACCAGACACTGTGAAAGCCAGACCCCTAGACAAGACATAAACCACATGGTCCTTGTCTTTGAGGAGGGTGGAGGCTACTCTTAGTGAGGGCTTTGCACCAAGACTCGGTGGATTATGACATCTTTCACTCCCTGCATGTAACTGACAGCTGAAAGAGAGAAACTACTCTATATAGCTAAAGAGTGATATTTAGTGTAGTGTAGTAGTGTAGTAGGGTCATTTTACTTTCTTTTTATAGCTTTTGAGGATATCACTTCATCACAGGTGGCTGATAACTGACTTAAGTGGGAAATGTCAGATCCAAAAACTTTTTATATGTTACTGATATAAATTAAAGACCTTTTGTAATATGGTTGTTCAAATTTTTTTTATATTTAAGGGGGTGTGTCCCTCCTTGTGGTGGAGGGAAGTGATTGGTGTGTGGTGGGAGGGGGCGTGTCCCTCCCTTGTACAGGTGGGAGGTGATTGGTGAGTCTGCTAATGCAGCCTTGTCCATCAGTCATCTCATTTCCATGACTCACGGATAAGCCTGATGCTGCTGCAGGACTGGTTAGTGTCCCAGTAGGTATGGGGACCCCTAGTGGTGGGATTTTTAGGAGCTGTTTTCTTTAATAAATATTAAAATAAAATGTAAACAACCATATTACAAAAGGTCTCACAGTGCCCATTTAAGTAATAGTGCCTGGAATCAAAGCCCTAGGATAATGCCAGTGGAACAAATAGAAAATGCTAATCTGTTGCTTTATTCAGTATTTACATAATATTCAGTATTTACATAATATAAATCACTGACTAGAAAGGTAAAAAATATAAAATATTTTTTAGATAAATAAAACATTACAAAAACCTCATATCATACAAAAACACATACTCCTCATTATTGATATAATGCCTAGTGCCAAAGCTAACACAAAGGAGATTTACCAAAACCTGTGTCGAGGAAAAGTTGACCAGTTGCCCATAGCAACCAATCAGATCGCTTCTTCTATTTTTCAGAGGCCTTTTGAAAACGAAAGAAGCGATCTGATTGGTTGCTATGGTCAACTTTTCCTCTGCACAGGTTTCGATAGATCTCCTACAAGGACTATAGTGGGAATTTTCTAATGATTTCTGTGTTGGTTTTGGCAATTTTCTTTATTCCCCCATATGACTCTCCTGGTCATGGTCTGACTGATCACAATGCATCCATTTTGTCCAGTGTGGCTTTCTCAGGCACAAAGTTCAAATGGATAAAATAAAGTGCAGATCTCTCTCCCCTTTCCCAGCTACATTTGGGTACTGCCAACGCTGGCCACCATGTCTTCTATTGCCTTCCAGTCGAGCTTGCTCAGAATACTTCCTGTGCTGTCTGACGAATTGTCCAGGTTACGGATTCGGGAATCAGCTTCCTCATTCATCATAGACCTCTAAAAAAAGAAAAAAGAGGACAAAAAGAAGGAAGGGGTGTTAAGGAAAATCGAAAATCTGAACAAGGTTACAGGCAGAATCAGTCTGACTGGTGTCTTGACTCCTGTGCACCAGTAGGAGGTGCTCCATACTCTTTTAAAAGTGAATAGAAACCAAAATGTTTCTGCTGCACAGGTAAGAGAACAAATACCAATATTTGAGGAGAATGCATATAAAATTTAACTTTTATTAATAAAGTAAGATAAAATATAATATAAAGTAGACCCTAAAAAACAAAATTAAAGGGATAGTGCCTAAAACTTACCGTAGTTTTTAACCCCTTAAGGACCAGACCAATTTTATTTTAGCATTTTCGTTTTTTCCACCTCGCCTTCTAAAACTCTCTTATATTTCCATCCACAGTCCCATATGAGGACTTGTTTTTTGCGTCACCAATTGTACTTTGTAATTACGTCACTTATTTTACCATAAAATGTACGGCGCAACCAAACATTTTATTGATATCACGCTGTACACTTTCCGGTAAAAATGACAAGTTTTCTATATTCTGTGGGTCAATACGATTAAAATGATACCCATGTTATACGCTTTTCTATAATTGTACCGCTTAAAAAAAATCTCAAACTATTTTAACAAAATTTGTATGTTTGAAATTGTCCTATTTTGACCACCTATTACTTTCTCATTTTTCCGTATATGGGGCGGTATGAGGGCTCATTTTCCAGTACCACTTTTGCTTAGGTTTTACCTTTTATACATTTTTTATACATTTTTTTTAAAATAAAATGTGACAAAAAAGCAGCAATTTTGGACTTTTATTTTTTTAACGTTTACGCCGCTCACTGTACGGGATAATTGACAATATATTTTAATAGTTCAGACTTTTACGCACGCGGCAATACCAAATATGTGCATTAATAATCTTTTTTTAATGCTTTTTTGGGGGTAAAATGGGAAAAACAAACGTTTTACTTTTTTACGTTTTACATTTTTCACGTTTTTTAACTTTTTTATTTAAAATTTGTAGGACATAGCACTGATCAGTATTATCAGTGATCTTCCTCACTGGTCTGCTCGATCTCAGACCAGAGCAGAAGACCCTGGGAGCGATTGCGGATGTCCGCCATTATCGGCGGGTCCCTGGCTGCTGATAGCAGCCGGGACATGCCTCACATGACGCGAGCACCGCTGGCGGCGCGTAAATGTACGTCATGGTGCACTAAGTACCACGTCACCATGACTTACATTTACGTCCATTGTCGTTAAGGGGTTAATATTATAGCTCCCCTGCTGATGGCTTTTGGTATTACAGTTGTAATAATAATAGTGTAAAAATGCTTCTCCAGCTGCCCTATAAAAATGCTCTCAGAGATCGGTGAGTGCTGACGAACTTTAAAGGGGTATTCCAGGCATCTTTTTTATTTGACTATGCTACAGGGGCTGTAAAGTTAGTGTAGTTCATAATATAGTGTCTGTACCTGTGCGTGACGGTTTTCTCACAATATTTTTAACAGCGTACAAAATTACTGTTGTCTCAGATTTTTCCCAGGTTGCAATGCAGCTGAGACCTGACTCACTAGTCAGCTGATGACAGGGAGCCTGTCTGCTTCAATGGGTGGAGCAATCACTTGGAGGGATGGAGATCAATCTACAACTAATGCAACAGCTGTAGGCACCCTGATTGAAAACCACAGGTCTTTTGAATGGATGCAGCTCATTTATGCTTCAATGAGTGGGGTGGCTGATGTGTGGGAAGGAGGAAAATGGAATTATGGGATTTGTAGGCAAAAGAAGAAAACTCAAACAGGAAATACCAGTTCACAAAAAGCTAGCCACAGTGTTATGGTAATCTCACAACACAGCCATTTATCCCCAAGACAAGCGCAGATCCTTCCTAAGCCATGTCCATTACTGCCTGCCAGGTACGTACTAAAATCACCTTATGGTGGAGAACCCCTTTAAGAGACAGGACAATGAAATGAGAAAAGCATCTAGGTTGGTTCGGACCAAGCTGTTAGGGCACACATGGCGAACAGGCTGGTGTAATCTGCCGACAAGCACGAGCAGCTTCTACATTTTCCTTGTCCACCATCCAGACACAGACGGCTCCTTTATAACACCGCTATCTTTGCCAGGACAATTTCCAGGCACCTAGAAGGAAATCTGGTGTCAAGGTGCCCATTACATGTCCAGCTATTGAAGGCCAGCCACCATAATCTGAGTTTGCAATGGTGTCTTGGACCAAAAACCTAGGGGGAGATTTATCAAAACCTGTGCAGAGGAAGAGTGGTGCAGTTGCCCATAGCAACCAATCAGATTGCTTCTTTCATTTTCCACAGGCCTCTTTAGAGGCCTGTGGAAAATGAAAGAAGCAATCTGATTGGTTGCTATGGGCAACTGCACCACTCTTCCTCTGCACAGGTTTTGATAAATCTCCCCCCTAGACTGTTACGGACTAGAACGGCAACATAAGAGGACAGGTTCTGTTTAGGATCTGATGGTGACCGGGTTTGGGTGGCTTCAATCTTGCCTTAGCTGTGAAGTGACACGCTGCCCTCTGCTGGTGATGACAGCCAGTTACATTAATAGGAACATTAATTAACCCCTCAGAGTTATGTGCAGCACATCCTGTGGACACGTGTTGCCGCTCATATATTTCACACTAGATCAATGGTTCTCAACCGTTTTTGCCTGAGTACCCCTTAACAGCCCATTCCCAAAAAAATATTTTGTAATGATTATAGTATAATTCATATGCTTTACTTTCCTCTTCCTATCTCCCCAGTCCCCCGATATACAGGTGACGTCTTCTCTAACCGGAGTGGTTTACTTTTCTTTTCTTCACTATCTGGCCTAGACCGCCATTAAGATTTCTCCCATACAAGACGTCTCCACAGAACCAACCAAACAAACTCCTTTCTGCAGTACAATACCCACCTATTTACAAACTCCCCATGTTTATAGTCACACACACAGTAATAGTACCCGCTTTGCGTCCCCATAAAGTTGTTAGGCCCCCTCTGTGCCCCTAAATATAGCTGTAGGCCCCCAAACTGCCCCCATATATTGTTGTAGGCTGCCATACTGCCCCGTTTTGGTGCTCCACTGCTCCTCTGGTCTGGGGACCTATTTCTATTGCTCATAGCAGTAGGTCCCCAGTCTGCAGGGGCAGCGGAGCAACAAAGCTGATGGTCATTACTGCCCACAGCAGCCCAGTGCCCGCGCTTCCCCTTTAATGTCCTCCTGCTCCGCTCCACGATGCAGTGACGTCAGCCGACCATTTCTTTCACAGTGGTCCAGACCAGTAACCAGTGACTGTGGCTGCCATTACTGATTTTTTTTTTCAAGTACCCCCTGAAGAACTGCTAAGTACCCCTGGGGATACTTGTACCCCAGGTTGAGAACCACTGCTCTAGATAATGCTTATCCACACACACAGCAAGGTTTTCCAGGAATGTCCCCACCAGATTCCTTCGCCCTCCTGGTCACCAGATTTATCACCAATCGAGCATTTATGTTACCATCTGTGACACCAGCTTCAACAACCTACAAGTGAGTAGGATCTACAGGGGCAACCGCAACATCTGTGGGCAGTGGGATACCATATGGAACCTGTATGCCTCCATGTATCTCCTCTTGTGTGTATTTATATATATATATTTTTTTTCAGACATGTTGTTTTATACCTGAGACAGGATGGAGTTTCTATCGCTGTTTAATATCCTGTTGATTTCATCAGGGATCTCCCAAGGGCTCACAATGTCCCTCTCATAGTCTTCTGGGTGGAATTCACCAAACTGTGACAGGGGGCTGGTGCCTTTACTGCTTTTTCCTGTCCAAACAATAACAATAACTGATTAAACAACAATCCAGCCATATGTTAAAGTACATTGGTCACTTAGTTTAAGTCAGTGGTCTCCAAATTGTGGCCCTCCAGATGTTGCAAAACTACAACTTCCAGCATATCGTACATACATTACTAATCCTGTACTGATCCTGAGTAATATCCTGTATTATACTCCAGAGCTGTACTCACTATTCTGCTGGTGAGATCAATGTGTATATACATTACATTATTTATCCTGTACTGATCCTGAGTTATATCCTGTATTTTACTCCAGAGCTGCACTCACTATTCTGCTGGTGAGGTCACTGTGTACATACATTACATTACTAATCCTGTACTGATCCTGAGTTATATCCTGTATTATACTCCAGAGCTGTACTCACTATTCTGCTGGTGAGGTCACTGTGTACATACATTACATTACTTATCCTGTACTGATCCTGAGTTATATCCTGTATTACACTCCAGAGCTGTACTCACTATTCTGCTGGTGCAGTCACTGTGTACATACATTACATTACTTATCCTGTACTGATCCTGAGTTATATCCTCTATTATACTCCAGAGCTGTACTCACTATTCTGCAGTTGGGATCACTGTGTACATACATTACATTACTTATCCTGTACTGATCCTGAGTTATATATCAGACAGGAGGCTCATATCTTATGCATTAATCTGCCTTTATTAATGCCCATAGCAGACATTCAAACTTTACTTTAGTGAATTCTACTAGAAAAAACTTTTAAACTTTAAACTACAACTCCCAGCAGTCTACTGGATGTATCGGCCAATCCCCGCTCCGGATGCTTGGTGTATAAGGGACTGCCTCCATAATCTACTCCTCTTTCTGCTCATAGCAGAACTTCAGATAAGTATTCTCTCACTGCTGTTATATAGTGCTTCTTTCAGTGTCTGTATTGCTTGTCTGGTTTAGGTCTGTAAGTCCTTCCTGTTTCGCCCTCTGTTTATATATATATATCTTTATTTCTAAGATTATTATATATTATTTGTTCCTATCTTATCTTCTACTGCGCTGTTCTGACTCAGCAGATCTTGCTCTCTGCTCACTCTGTCAGCGGCGCACGCCACCACACACGCGGCGCTTGTCACTGCCTTTCTCACGCACTTCTCGCTTACCTACGGCGCCATCTTATCGGCGCCATCTTGTGAACTTTCCTCTTCTTTCTTCTTCTCACTCCTTTCGCGCTCTCCTCTTCCCGCGCCGTAGTTCTCTTCGTGCAGAGCGGGGGGAGGAGGGCGTGGCTTGTGGGCGTTCTTCAGCTCGCCCTATCGCAGCACAGAAAGCGGTAATCTCGCGAGATTACTTCGCTCTGCACTGTGGGTCCACTCCTCCCTATATCGCATCGCCAGTTCAGTGCGAACGGCGTGAGGGAAGGAACCTTGTCTGCTTGCTGAATGTTTTTCTGTATATCTATTGTTAGTCACCTGGGAATTTATTCCCCCTTTTGCCCCAGATACTGTGTACCTTGACTTACCTGTAGACAGTTTGCCTATCTGTCACCTATATAGTAGGTGGTATAGGTACATCCTATAACTCTACATCTTATAAGACCATACCTCCTATAGACCTTTACCTGTCCTGTAGGTCGCATAAGACCCTTTAGACAGCTCTTGTGTCTCTTATATATATTATTGTACACATTACATTATGGCCGATGAGAGAGCCACTACCTCTCCCAGGACATCTGCTGGGGAAGATCCAATGCTGGACGCACCCCAATTTATGACTGCTGCCCAGATCCAAGATCTGATAAACAGATCCGTATAGGCAGCGATGTCCTCTGTCATGCCACCCACGGGTGCGCAACATCCTGCACCTCTCATACAGGAATCCTCATGCAGTGGTGAACTGCCCATTAAGAAGGGCACAGCATCTCAGAAACGCAAGCATACCATCACGCTATCCGACTCCCCGGCAGGGGAAGCAAATTCCATGCACCAGGCAGTACCTGACCCGGACTGCCGACCCACTTTTCCTCCAGACTCTAAACGACCCCTGGGCCTCGGGGAGTTGCATAGGCAGAGGCAACGGTCTGTTAGACGGGCCAAGCCGGATTCGTTCATGGACTCTTCAGATGAGGAGTTCTCCGCTGAATCTGGGGCGGCAGACGCCAATGAGTCTGACAATGAGGACGAGGATAGTGGGCATATGGCGCTCCCTGAGGACGCCAACCTGGTATCCCAGGGTGAAACCGTCTTAGACTCTCATGGAGAGCCTTTCTTTGACCCAGAGGCTATTTCCCATCTGCGCTCTGGAGACTGGGCACCCCTTCCAGAGGTGTCTCAATACATTGAACATTGGGCTCGCAGGTCTGTAAATAAGACTAACCGCAATAAATTGAAGGCGGAGTGCCCATGACCGTGCATCCCCAAGAAGGCCATGCTCACACCCGACCCCATACTTACGGTACATCACTAAACACGGAAAATATTCCAAAAAGGGTATTGAGAGGTCCTTTCGGTCCATCCAAGATCGAATCCTGGACCTCTTCGGCCCTATCACTAAGATTCTTAACCTCTCGGAGCAGGCGGCGGCAACGGAACAGCCGATCGACCTGCTTCAACTCAGGAGTTGGGCCCAGAGGGGCGTATGCCTGCTTGGGTGTGCGAACACCACTTGTTCGACTGAGCGTCGTCGCTCAATTTTGATGAGGCTTGAGCCTCAACTCTCTCACTTAGCTGAGTCAGAACCCGGCCCTGCTGCTGAGGGTATGCTTTTTGGGGATACCCTCATTAAGGATATCAACAAGATGGTCGGACTGTATACCAGTCTCGACAAAGCCCAAACATCCTTAAAGAAATCAGGCTCGGCTAAGGTTTTTCCCAAGGCCGGCAGAAACAGGGGCCGATCTGCCGGCCGCAATTACGCTAATAGGCCATACAACAGAACTCCTGTACAGCCAGGCTCCACAGTCCTATCCTGTGCCAATCGCACAACCAACACCTTTTTTCCCGCCTCGCGGATGCCCCTGGAGGGGACGTGGAGGGAGAGGTTATCCCCGCTCCCGACCAACTACCGGTGAGTACAACACACCTGAGTTCTTTTCACATACCCGTAGGGGGAAGACTGAAATTTTTTATCCACGTCTGGTCTGCGATTACGTCAGACGCATGGATACTCAATACAGTGGCAGGGTACCAGATAGAATTTTGTTCCCCGCCAGACATGACTTCAACTCCACCTCCCATCCGGTTCTCCAACCTGAACGTTGCTCTTATAGACAATGAATTACAGGACCTCCTGTCCAAACAGGCAGTGGTAGAGGTGGACCTCCTTTCCTCGGGGTTCCTCAGCAATCTCTTCCTAGTCAAAAAGAAGGGGGGCGGATACCGGCCAGTCATAAATTTACAAAATCTGAACCAACATATCATTTACCGACATTTCAAAATGGAAGGGATCCACTATCTGAGGGATCTCTTAAAACTGGGGGATTGTCTGGTAAAGGTGGACCTAATGGACGCCTACCTCACGGTTCCCATCCATCCAACCTCCCAAAACTTCCTACGCTTCCTTTGGAGAGACCGAATGTGGCAATTTACCTGCCTTCCCTTCGGCCTCTCGTCCGCCCCGTGGTGTTTCACCAAATTGTTGAAACCGGTGGTGGCAGCCCTACGGAGCAGGGGAGTGAGATTGATCATTTATTTGGACGACCTACTTATCATGGCTCGTTCCAGACTTCAGGCAGGCGAACACGCCAGCTGGACGGTCCGATTATTGCAAGACCTAGGGTTCATCATCAATCACAAGAAGTCTGTTCTCGTTCCAGCTCAGGAGATGGAATTTCTGGGATTCTTGGTGGACACCGAGCGAGCTGTCCTCAGATTACCCAAGGCCAAGCTGACTATCATCCGCAAAGAAATCAGAGCCGTATTGAACAAACAACAAGTGTCGTTGCGTGTGTTAGCATGGCTGGTCGGACTTCTATCAGCCTCTATCCAGGCCATATTCCCCGCTCCCCTCCATTATCAAGCCCTTCAGAGGCTCAAATCCTTGCATTTGCAACAAGGGCTTTGATACGCAGACGAAGTATCGTTATGCCCGGAAGCCGTAGAGGAACTTCGGTGGTGGTTACGTCATGCCGTCGAATGGAACGGCAAGACCATCTTCTGTTCCAACCCCGACATTATTTTGGAGTCGGACGCGAGTCGCCACGGCTGGGGCGCTCGGTGCGGTCTCTCTTCAACAGGAGGGACGTGGTCCGCAGAGGAGTCTCTGCTGCACATCAACGCGCTGGAACTACTGGCGGCATTCTTTGCCATCAGGAGCCTTCTACCACACGCATCCAATTGCTGTGTGTTATTGCACATGGACAATGTGACCGCGGTCCAATATGTCAATCGCTTGGGGGGCTCCAAATCCAGAGTCCTTGCGGATCTCGCGAAGGAATTTTGGCATTTTTCCCTTGCCCGCAACATTGTCCCGATAGCGGAATACATCCCGGGGGCTTCCAACATGATAGCGGACTGGAATTCTCGCTACCTGACCGACTCCAGCGATTGGCGGCTGGATAGGTCAGTTTTACTGGCCCTTTGCCATCTGTGGGGTCCATTCTCTATAGATCTGTTCGCTTCCCGTCTCAATCATTAGCTACCCTGCTTTTACAGCTGGAGGCCGGACCCGGAAGCCTATGCGGTAGACGCATTTCGCCACATCTGGCCCGGGGACGCATTATGCGTTTCCCCCGTTCTCGATGATCCTCAGGGTTCTCCTGCATATAGCGAACCTGAGAGTGTCGGTTGTGATGATCACTTCCTGGTGGCCGACACAACCATGGTTTCCCCTCCTGTTGGAGATGACTGTGGATTTTCCCAGATTGCTCCCTCAGTTCCCTCATCTCCTCTCCAATCCGAGCGGGGGTCTGCACCCTCTGATCACAGACCACAACCTGCATCTCCTCGCATGGTTGGTTTCGGGGTGCCAGACGTGAATAGCGACCTTTCAAGATCAACTAGGGATCTCCTTGCCTTGGCCCCCGGGACTAGATCGCCATATCGATCAGCCTGGAGACTCTGGGTACGTTGGTGTGATCAACGGCAGGTTGATCCCGTTCAGGCGCCTGTATCTGTAGTAGCCAACTACTTGGCGGATTCTTTTGAATCCGGAAAGTCTTATAGTTCTATTAATGTGTATAGATCTGCAATCTCGGCTTACCACACACCAGTGGATTCTTTGCCAGTAGGCAAACATCCTTTGGTGTGTCGCCTTCTGAGAGGCGTTAAATTTAAATGTCCTCCGCGCCCCAAATATCAGGACACTTGGGACGTGGCCAAGGTCCTGACCATGTTCTCAGTGTGGGAGGACAATGACGCACTTTTTCTAAAATTGCTGTCTTTCAAGCTTACGGTCCTATTATGTCTGATTTCCATTAAGCGTGTATCGGACATTAGGGCCTTAGACATCTCCAGGCGACAATTCTCGCCATTAGGAGTTAAATTCTCTGTTGTCCGTGGGACAAAAACCAGACTCCAATAGTTTTTTTATCCTTATTTTCCCGCGCATCCACGGCTAAGTGTTGTCCGCCGTCTTCAGACATATGAGTCTCAGACGGCTTTGTTACGTTCTTCGGAGTCCTCCCAACTCCTCATCTCCTACGTCCGCCCTCATAAAGGAAGATTAACGCATAAGATACTCGCCTCCTGTCTTCATATAACTTATATTGTCCGTCACAAGCTAGGAAAATCTCGATTTATATCCTGTATTATACTCCAGAGCTATACTCACTATTCTGCTGGTGAGGTCACTGTGTATACACATTACATTACTTATCCTGTACTGATCCTGAGTTATATCCTGTATTATACTCCAGAGCTGTACTCACTATTCTGCTGGTGAGGCCACTGTGTACATACATAACATTACTTATCCTGTACTGATCCCGAGTTATATCTTTTATTATACTCCAGAGCTGTACTCACTATTCTGCTGGTGAGGTCACTGTGTACATACATTGCTTATCCTGTACTGATCCTGAGTTATATCCTGTATTATACTCCAGAGCTGTACTCACTATTCTGCTGGTTGTACACTGTGTACATACATTACATTACTTATCCTGTACTGATCCTAAGTTATATCCTGTATTATACTCCAGGGCTGCACTCACTATTCTGCTGGTTACTACTAGAACAACTTAATTTTGTTTATGTAGTTTTTGAGTAATATCTATTAATAATTACAGTAAATTCATGTTTTGTTTTTTTTTAACCCTTACCTTGTCTGTCTGTCTGCTTTGCTGTGGCTTTCAGAACAGGTTTTGTGTTTTTATTTTGTACATTAATCCTGCTCCTCGTAGGCAGCATACCCCGACGTGTGATTTGGGAAAGACGGTCACCAGGCAGGGACGGATCTAGTCAGAGATTTACCAAGATAAGACAAAGTGAATGAATATCCATAGTGATTAATAAAAGCTGAGTGATCATGTGGCTGTTTTATATGATCATTATCCCCTTCCTAATAGAATATTTAATGTATATAAAAAAAAATATGACGTTCACACATAGCAGAATCTGCATGTATGGAGTGCACTGTTTTCCATTGGGGACGTATGAAGCACGCTCAGTCAGCCATGTCCCATGAAGCACGCTTGGTCAGCTGTGTTCCATAGAAGTATATGAAGCACGCTCAGTCAGCTGTGTCCCATAGAGGTATATGAAGCACGCTCAGTCAGCTGTGTCCCATAGAGGTATATGAAGCACGCTCAGTCAGCTGTGTCCCATAGAGGTAAATGAAGCACGCTCAGTCAGCTGTGTCCCATAGAGGTATATGAAGCACGCTCAGTCAGCTGTGTCCCATAGAGGTATATGAAGCACGCTCAGTCAGCTGTGTCCCATAGACGTATATGAAGCACGCTCAGTCAGCTGTGTCCCATAGAGGTATATGAAGCACGCTCAGTCAGCTGTGTTCCATAGAAGTATATGAAGCACGCTCAGTTAGCTGTGTCCCATAGAGGTATATGAAGCACGCTCAGTCAGCTGTGTCCCATAGAGGTATATGAAGCACGCTCAGTCAGCTGTGTCCCATAGAGGTATATGAAGCACGCTCAGTCAGCTGTGTCCCATAGAGGTATATGAAGCACGCTCAGTCAGCTGTGTCCCATAGAGGTATATTAAGCACGCTCAGTCAGCTGTGTCCCATAGACGTATATGAAGCACGCTCAGTCAGCTGTGTCCCATAGAGGTATATGAAGCACGCTCAGTCAGCTGTGTTCCATAGAGATATATGAAGCACGCTCAGTCAGCTGTGTCCCATAGAGGTATATGAAGCACGCTCAGTCAGCTGTGTCCCATAGACGTATATGAAGCAAGCTCAGTCAGCTGTGTCCCATAGGGGTATATGAAGCACGCTCAGTCAGCTGTGTCCCATAGGGGTATATGAAGCACGCTCAGTCAGCTGTGTCCCATAGGGGTATATGAAGCACGCTCAGTCAGCCGTGTCCCATAGACGTATATGAAGCACGCTCAGTCAGCCGTGTCCCATAGACGTATATGAAGCACGCTCAGTCAGCTGTGTCCCATAGACCTATATGAAGCACGCTCTGTCAGCTGTGTCCCATAGAGGTATATGAAGCACGCTCAGTCAGCTGTGTCCCATAGACGTATATGAAGCACGCTCAGTCAGCTGTTTCCCATAGAGGTATATGAAGCACGCTCAGTCAGCCGGGTTCCATAAAAGTATATGAAGCACGCTCAGTCAGCTGTGTCCCAGAGAGGTATATGAAGCACGCTCAGTCAGCTGTGTCCCATAGACGTATATGAAGCACGCTCAGTCAGCTGTGTCCCATAGAGGTATATGAAGCACGCTCAGTCAGCTGTGTCCCAGAGGTATATGAAGCACGCTCAGTCAGCTGTTTCCCATAGACGTATATGAAGCACGCTCAGTCAGCTGTGTCCCATAGTCGTATAGGAAGCACGCTCTGTCAGCTGTGTCCCATAGAAGTATATGAAGCACGCTCTGTCAGCTGTGTCCCATAGAAGTATATGAAGCACGCTCAGTCAGCTGTGTCCCATAGACGTATATGAAGCAGACTCAGTCAGCTGTGTCCCATAGACGTATATGAAGCACGCTCAGTCAGCTGTTTCCCATAGACATATATGAAGCACGCTCAGTCAGCTGTGTCCCATAGAAGTATATGAAGCACGCTCAGTCAGCTGTGTCCCATAGAGGTATATGAAGCACGCTCAGTCAGCTGTGTCCCATAGAAGTATATGAAGCAGACTCAGTCAGCTGTGTCCCATAGACGTATATGAAGCACGCTCAGTCAGCTGTGTCCCATAGACGTATATGAAGCACGCTCTGTCAGCTGTTTCCCATAGACATATATGAAGCACGCTCAGTCAGCTGTGTCCCATAGAAGTATATGAAGCACGCTCAGTCAGCTGTGTCCCATAGACATATATGAAGCACGCTCAGTCAGCTGTGTCCCATAGAAGTATATGAAGCACGCTCAGTCAGCTGTGTCCCATAGAGGTATATGAAGCACGCTCAGTCAGCTGTGTCCCATAGAGGTATATGAAGCACGCTCTGTCAGCTGTGTCCCATAGAGGTATATGAAGCACGCTCAGTCAGCTGTGTCCCATAGAGGTATATGAAGCACGCTCTGTCAGCTGTGTCCCATAGACGTATATGAAGCACGCTCTGTCAGCTGTGTCCCATAGAGGTATATGAAGCACGCTCTGTCAGCTGTGTCCCATAGAGGTATATGAAGCACGCTCAGTCAGCTGTGTCCCATAGAGGTATATGAAGCACGCTCTGTCAGCTGTGTCCCATAGCGGTATATGAAGCACGCTCTGTCAGCTGTGTCCCATAGAGGTATATGAAGCACGCTCAGTCAGCTGTGTCCCATAGACATATATGTAGCACGCTCAGTCAGCTGTGTCCCATAGAAGTATATGAAGCACGCTCAGTCAGCTCTGTCCAATAGAGGTATATGAAGCACGCTCAGTCAGCTGTGTCCCATAGAGGTATATGAAGCACGCTCTGTCAGCTGTGTCCCATAGAGGTATATGAAGCACGCTCAGTCAGCTGTGTCCCATAGACATATATGTAGCACGCTCAGTCAGCTGTGTCCCATAGAAGTATATGAAGCACGCTCAGTCAGCTCTGTCCCATAGAGGTATATGAAGCACGCTCAGTCAGCTGTGTCCCATAGAAGTATATGAAGCACGCTCAGTCAGCTCTGTCCCATAGAAGTATATGAAGCACGCTCAGTCAGCTGTGTCCCATAGAAGTATATGAAGCATGCTCAGTCAGCTGTGTCCCATAGAAGTATATGAAGCACGCTCAGTCAGCTGTGTCCCATAGAGGTATATGAAGCACGCTCAGTCAGCTGTGTCCCATAGAAGTATATGAAGCACGCTCAGTCAGCTGTGTACCATAGACGTATATGAAGCACGCTCAGTCAGCTGTGTCCCATAGAAGTATATGAAGCACGCTCAGTCAGCTGTGTCCCATAGAAGTATATGAAGCACGCTCAGTCAGCTGTGTCCCATAGAAGTATATGAAGCACGCTCAGTCAGCTGTGTCCCATAGAGGTATATGAAGCACGCTCAGTCAGCTGTGTCCCATAGAAGTATATGAAGCACGCTCAGTCAGCTGTGTCCCATAGAAGTATATGAAGCACGCTCAGCTGTGTCAGGCTGTATGGAGCACTGAACATGAAACGACAGTGTGTATTTCTCCAACCCTCCTGAATCTAAACTTTCTGCATTTTATGGAGCAGTGTAAAGGACTGGGGCGTCCCAGTGTCCTATTTAACATATATGTCCCTTTCGATATATGGGTGCTTCATGTTGTAATACCCTTTTAAACCCCACAGTGTAAGTCTCTGGATTGCTGGCCTCTTACCATACTTCCTATGGACAGAATAGCTGGGTGCACTGAGGGTCCTGACTTTAGGTTCCCACTTGTTCTTTGGAAGCACAAATGTCGCTGTACCTGTGTGAGAACAGACCTATAAGAACATCATGGACTTTGCACTATACACATTGCTGGTCTGAATACAAACTAATCTACCACACTAAACACCAGTGATCTCCCACCTGTCGCAAAACTACAACTCCCAGCATACAGGTCCAAACATCTTGGGGCCATAGCTGACCCAGCCACATAAGAAGGCCGATATAAGGTATGTGATGTAACAATTTGGCCGTGATGTGACTATGTAAGTGCCATATCCTATGCGACTTTGCAGATTAACTCCTATTCTCAAATCCAACATAAAACACAAACCAAAGTCCGTTCAGCATATACTGATCTACAGATGTAGCAGAGTTTGCATCAGTAAACCTACAATACATTACAAACTCAGTTCTGCTTTGTGTTATCATTTCCTTTAATAAATAATCCCATAGAGACAATACCTACCTCTTATTTGTGTCTGTGCAGGGGTAGACCTGGACCTCGGATGTGAAGTGCCTCCCCGGGAGGATGATCTGCGCTTCGTTTGGTTGGTAGACACACTGCGCACTGCACCGCGACCTCTGGAATATCAAAGTATGATAGAATTTAAGGTGTTAGATTAACGCTATACTGACTGATAACTAGAGATGAGCAAACTTACAGTAAATTCGATTCGTCACGAACTTCTCGGCTCGGCAGTTGATGACTTATCCTGCATAAATTAGTTCAGCTTTCAGGTGCTCCCGTGGGCTGGAAAAGGTGGATACAGTCCTAGGAAAGAGTCTCCTAGGACTGTATCCACCTTTTCCAGCCCACCGGAGCACCGGAAAGCTGAACTAATTTACGCAGGATAAGTCATCAACTGCCGAGCCGAGAAGTTCGTGAATCGAATTTACTGTAAGTTCGCTCATCTCTACTTATAACCAATATAGCAAAGGTTGGAGAATGACCACTGTTATACAGTGGTCCCTCAACATACGATGGTAATGCGTTCCAAATGGACCATCGTTTGTTGAAACCATCGTATGTTGAGGGATCCGTGCATTGTAAAGTATAGGACAGTGGTCTACAACCTGTGGACCTCCAGATGTTGCAAAACTACAACACCCAGCATGCCCGGACAGCCAACGGCTGTCCGGACATGCTGGGAGTTGTAGTTTTGCAACATCTGGAGGTCCGCAGGTTGAAGATCACTGGTATTGGAGGTTATACTCACCTGTCCCCGCCGCTCCGGACCGTCACCGATGCCCTGGATGTCGCCTTCCATCGCTGTCACCGTGTCCCCGACGCTCCGGCAAGGCCTCTGCTTCCCCGGCATCCTCGCTCTCCATCGCCGTCATCACGTCGTTACGCACACCGCTCCTATTGGATGACGGGATGGCGTGCGCAGCGACGTGATGACGACGATGGAGAGCGCCGACGATGCAGAGGATCCCGAAGAGGACGCACCGGAGCCCCGAGGACAGGTAAGTGATAGTCAGCGGACCACACGGGGCACCGTAAACGGCTATCCGGTGGCAGCTGAAGCAGTCTGCACTGCCGGATAGCCGTTTATGCGATGGCCCCGACATACAAAAGCATCGGATGTTGATGCTGCCTTCAACATGCGATGGCCTCTGAGAGACCATTGTATGCTGAAATGATCGTATGTCGAGGCCATCGTAGGTCGGGGGGTCATTGTATATTATATATCGATCTATATCAGAAGAATACTCCAAGGCGTCGGTGAAAAACGTGAATAGCGTTTATTCCATCATAGTGGCAACGTTTCAGCTGCGTGCCAGCAGCCTTTTTCAGTTCTCCCATGTTTATAGTAGGCATACAGGAGGCCAAATAGGTCAGTGACAAGATAGGTTGTTAAGGCTGCAGTTTTTTTGCCCCTGAGGCAGATAACTCACCCTTTAGGAGAGGGCCTTGAGAAGGAGACATTGGATGTGCCAGGCTGGTAAACTGCAGAGGGGATTTGCTTGGCCTCTGATAACAGTTCCTGCATGAGACCCATGGCGTCCGACACCCGATGACTGTGATGCTCCAAAAGCAGAGACCTATAGGACAAACAGCAGACACGCTGTAAATAGCGCACCCCGCTGGGCAGTCATTCGCAGCCGCAGGTGTTATCTAGGTCACAGATTATTGCACCCGATTTATTCCTCTATTATATCTTACTTAGACTGTACATAGCTCCTGCAGATCCCACTACACAATCCACATTAAAGGGGTTATCCAGGAAAAAACTTATATATATATATATGTATATATGTATATATCTCAACTGGCTCCAGAAAGTTAAACAGATTTATAAATTACTTCTATTAAAAAATCTTAATCCTTTCAGTACTTATGAGCTGCTGAAGTTGAGTGGTTCTTTTCTGTCTAAATGCTCTCTGATGACACGTGTCTCGGGAACCGCCCAGTTTAGAAGCAAATCCCCATAGCAAACCTCTTCTACTCTGTGCGTCACGTCCCGGGAGCAGTAAGACAGAAAACAGCAACTCAACTTCAGAAGCTTATAACTATTGGAAGGATTAAGATTTTTTTAATAGAAGTAATTTACAAATCTGTTAAACTTTCCGGAGCCAGTTGATATATATAAAAAAAAGTTTTTGCCTGGAATACCCCTTTAAATCATTCATTTTAAATAGATAAACTGACTCCAGAAACAGATTTGTAAATTACTTCTATTAAAAAAAATCTTAATCCTTTCAGTGCTTATGAGCTGCTGAAGTTGGGTTGTTATTTTCTGTCTAAGTGCTCTCTGATGACACCTGGAAAAGTCCAGAGTAGAAGCAAATCCCCATAGCAAACCTCTTCTACTCTGTGCAGTTCCCGAGACAAGCAGAGATGTCAGCAGAGAGCACTGTTGCCAGACAGAAAACAACAACTCAACTTCAGCAGCTGATAATTATTGAAAGGATTAAGATTTTTTAATAGAAGTAATTTACAAATCTGTTTAACTTTCTGGAGCCAGTTGATATAAAATTACAATTTTTTTTTTTTTCCCTGGAATACCCCTTTAAACCAATACTGTCTGGTTGTTCCACAGAAACCAATTACAGTTCAGCTTTCATTTCACCACAGCAATTTGGGAAAGGAGAGCTGAGCTATGATTGGTTGTTATAGGACAACCAGACAGTTTTTGTCCTCCGACAGATTGATAAATGTGTGGGCCAATGCCGTGACGGTCCTGCTGTTGTCGGACTTACCGATCTCTCTCATCTTTTACTTGCTGTTCTTCCCGGAGTGTTTTTGATGACAGCGATGAGTTCTGGATGAGAAAAAAAATAAAAGAGAAAAGTTGGGGGTCCATAAATAACAAGGGGAAAGGGGCCTAAGCTTTTGGCCCATGACACAGTAGGAATTGCAGCTTAGTCTCATTTATGTGGGGTCCTAGTATTCAGAATCCCAACCCCTGCAGATCGGACACTGATTGTATAACCCAGTGTTTCCCAACCAGGGTGCCTCCAGCTGTTGCAAAACTACAACTCCCAGCATGCCCGGACAGCCTTCGGCTGTCCGGGCATGCTGGGAGGTGTAGTTTTGCAACAGCTGGAGGCACCCTGGTTGGGAAACACTTCCTCAGAGCCTGCCAAGGTTATATTCCAAGGTTTTGACCTTGCAATACAGACCTTATTTGTAAGGTCAAAACGATGCATCCTTGTATATGGAGTACCCCCCTTTTTTTTTTTTAAATAAACTGGTGCCAGAAAGTTAAACAGATTTGTAAATTACTTCTTTAAAAAAAAAAAAAAAAAAAAAAATCCTTACCCTTCCAGTACTTATTAGCAGCTGCATGCTACAGAGGAAATTATTTTCTTTTTTTTTTGTCTTGTCCACAGTGCTCCCTGCTGACACCTCTGTCCATGTCAGGAACTGTCCAGAGCAGCATAGGTTTGCTATGGGGATTTTCTCCTGCTCTGGACAGTTCCTGTTACGGGCATCAGGTGTCAGCAGAGAGCACTGTGGACAAGGCAAAAAAAGAAATTCAAAAAGAAAAAAATTTCCTCTGTAGCATACAGCTGCTAAAAAGTACTGGAAGGGTAAAGATTTTTTAATAGAAGTCATTTACAAATCTGTTTGACTTTCTGGCGCCAGTTGATTTGAAAAATAAAATAAAAATAATGTTTTCCACCGGAGGGGCCAATAAGCTTCATGTTTTTTTCAGACACTTCTCATTGGAGTGCCGTCTTCCATACTGATTCTTCTAATTTGCTCTGTCAGTCAGTATGTAGTTTAGCAACAGCTGTAGGCACCCTGGTTTGGGAAACACTGGTATAACATATTATTACAATTATAGGAGGTCTGCGGTTGTTGACAATGATAGTTCCCCTTTCCCAGTCACAAAATCGGCAAATACAGATCAGGCTCAGGTGACTGCTGTGTATTACGGCTGATACCTGCTGGCAGCGGCTGGAATCAGAGGCACCTCCAATCCCAGCTGCTTACCCTCCTAGATGGCACAGCAACATAGCTAATAAAAAAAATAATAATAATTTATAAAACATTTGGGATGGCCAAAAATGTCAAAGTCTAAACTATACAAATCCCATAATATTATGTTATTTATTTCTTAGGGTAAAAAATAAAAATGTCAGAATTGCTGTTCAATGGTGATCAAAACATAAGACGAATCCCAAAATGCTACCAATAAATATTATGGCTTGTCAAGCAAAAAAACAAGCCTTTATATAGGTCCAAAGATGGAGAAAAAAATAAAATTTATAATAATAAAATAATTATAATATTAAAATAATAATAATAAAATATAATAAGAATAATAATAATAAATATAATAAAATAATAATAATAACATAATAATAATAAAATAAAATAATAATAATAATAAAATAATAAAATAATATATAATAATAAATATAATAACATAATAATAATAATATAATAAAATAATAATAATAACATAATAATAATAATAAAATAATAATAATAATAAAATAATAATAATAATAATTTTATATATATATATATATATATATATATATATATATATATATATATATTTATATTATGGTAAGCGAAAAGTATTTTTATTTTTTTATACAAAACTAGTAGAACATACAGACTGGCAGAGCAATACGGAAGACTGCACTCCAATGTGTCTGAAAAAATGTGAAGCTTATTGGCCCCTTAAAGGGGTACTTCAGTGGAAAAAACATTTTTTTAAATCAACTGGTGCCAGATAGTTAAAACAGATTTGTAAATTACTTCTATAAAAAAAATCTTAATCCTTCCAGTACTTATTAGCTGCTGAATACTACAGAGGAAATGGTTTTCTTTTTGGAACACAGTGCTCTCTGCTGACCTCATGACCACAGTGCTCTCTGCTGACATCTCTGTCCATTTTAAGAACTGTCCAGAGTAGGAGAAAATCCCCATAGAAAACATATGCTGCTCTGGACAGTTCCTAAAATGGACAGAGATGTCAGCAGAGAGCACTGTGGTCAGCATGATGTCAGCAGAGAGCTCTGTGTTCCAAAAAGAAAACCCTTTCCTCTGTAGTATTCAGCAGCTAATAAGTACTGGAAGGATTAAGATTTTTTTTTTTTATAGAAGTCATTTACAAATATGTTTAACTTTCTGCCACCAGGTGATTTAAAAAAAAAAGTTTTCCCTGGAGTACCCCTTTAACATACAAGGATGCATCGTTTTGACCTTACAAATAAGGTCTTTATTGCAAGGTCAAAACGATTCATCCTTGTATGATGATGGGACAATAAATGTATTTTTGGAGTGCCGTCTTCCATATTGCTTCTTCTACTTAGAATATAGCCTTGGTCAGGCTCTGAGGAAGTATTTCCCAACTAGGGTGCCTCCAGCTGTTGCAAAACTACAACTCCCAGCATGCCTGGACAGCCACAGCTATGAGGAGTGGCACCCACAGACTTATAAGTCCTTTCCACTGTGCACCATTCATACTTGTCTTTTCCATTCACTGGCAGAATAAAGTTACACTGCACAGTGGAGTCAGTGACAACAAAACCCAAAAAAGTGATATTGCTAAATATCGCTGCATTTGGAGAGGGTAAAGCAGCTGTTTTGCAGCCCCTCGCAGAGACAGAACATGATGCAAAATCTGCATATCCTCCTAAGACATAAGCACTATGGTAAGTGAGCGCTCCACTGCTCACAGGACCATAGTGTTGGGAAAGAGGGCGGCTGCAGAAAGTTAAACAGATTTGTAAATTACTTCTATTAAAAAAATCTTAATCCTTCCAATAATTATCAGCTGCTGAAGTTGAGTTGTTCTTTTCTGTCTGGTAACAGTGCTCTCGGCTGACATCTCTGCTTGTCTCGGGAACTGCACAGAGTAGAAGAGGTTTGCTATGGGGATTTGCTTCTATTCTGGACTTTTCCCGAGACAGGTGTCATCAGAGAGCACTTAGACAGAAAAGAACAACCCAACTTCAGCAGCTCATAAGTACTGAAAGGATTAAGATTTTTTTAATAGAAGTAATTTACAAATCTGTTTCTGGAGTCAGTTTATCTATATAAAATGAATGATTTAAAGGGGTATTCCAGGCAAAAACTTTTTTTTTATATATCAACTGGCTCCGGAAAGTTTAACAGATTTGTAAATTACTTCTATTAAAAAATCTTAATCCTTCCAATAGTTATTAGCTTCTGAAGTTGAGTTGCGGTTTTCTGTCCAACTGCTTCCTGATGACTCACGTCCCAGGAGCTGTGCAGCTCCTATGGGGATATTTTCCCATCATGCACAGCTCCCGGGACGTGACATCATCATTGAGCAGTTAGACAGAAAACTTCAGAAGCTAATAACTATTAGAAGGATTAAGATTTTTTTAATAGAAGTCATTTACAAATCTGTTTAACTTTCCCCAGTTGATATATATAAAAAAGTTTTTGCCTGGAATACCCCTTTAATGAATGATTGATGTGGAGAATGCTAGCAAACATACAAAAAGGCAAGACTGCCTGCAGCTGGCCTGAACAACAAGTCCCAGCATCATTTGCCAGTCAGTGGACATTGGAGTGACTAGTGCACATACTGCAGTCTTCTGCGTCTGGAACGGTTTGTGCTCCTTCTCCCTAAGCTCCTGCAGCCTCCTCCGGTGTTCGGCCAGGCGCTCCCTCTGCTTTTTCTTCATCCACCGCAACAGGTCTGCCCGCTCGCTTGTAGTCTTCTTTGATGTCCCCCGGAGTTTCATCCTGTGAAGACAAAATAAAAAGAGGCTTTGTAGCTTTAAAAGAGGTACTCTGTGCCAAGGGAAGAAAACTATTTCAGCTCACCACTCTGCGATGCTGTAAGATCAGAAGTCCTGTAAGGTGCGGAGAGCAGGGCAGGCAAACAGCGGGCCGGGTCTCGGAATAGAATGGACAAGGAATGGGCAAAAAAGCACGGACCTCCAGCTGCTCCACTTGAGAGGAGAAAAATATGTAAAACCTGACTTTTAATCCATCAGGTTAAAAACATAGGATATCCATGGACATACGACACACAAAGAAGAAGAAACCGACGCGTTTCGAGCCTAGTCTGGCTCTTAGTCGTGGCACCACTTGTGCCACGACTAAGAGCCAGACTAGGCTCGAAACGTGTCGGTTTCTTCTTCTTTGTGTGTCGTATGTCCATGGATATCCTATGTTTTTTACCTGTTTGATTAAAAGTCAAGTTTTACGTATTTTTCACCTCTCAAGTGGAGCAGCTGGAGGTCCGTGCTTTTTTGCCCATTCCTTGTCCACTCTGTGCCAAGCATCTTATGCCCTATGAACAGGATAGGGGATAAGTGTTTGATCACAGGGGGGGTTCCAGTGGTCGGAAACCCCCGCGATGAGACACTTGTCCCCTAACCTGTGGATAGGGGGATAAGATTTTTGCAACTGGAGTAGCCCTTTAAAGCAGCAACATGCGATCTCCTTTGTGGCAACCACTGGGACCCCTGTGATCTCTTACCCGGCACCACGGCTCTATCTATGCACGGATTACTGTCAGCCATGGCACAAAGTGGTGGCCAACACGCACCTCCATGTATATCTATGGGAGAACGGGAGATACCTAAATGCTGTATTTCCGGATCTCCCATAGAGGTACATGGAGGGGCGTGTTGGCCACCACTTTGTGCCATGGTCGACAGTAATCCGTGCATAGATAGAGCCGTGGTGCCGGGTAAGAGATCACAGGGGTCCCAGGGGTTGCCACAAAGGAGATCGCATGTTGCCTTTGATGCCACTCTGGTGGCAAAAATCTTATCCCCTATCCACAGGATATAGGGGTTCTGACCACTGGGACCCCCCGTGATCAGACGCTTATCCCCTATCCTGTGGATAGAGGATAAGATGTTCGGTATTGGAGTACCCATTTGAGGCATCAAAGGCAACGTTGCCCTATTGTAGTAAGGAGATCGCCAAGTTGACATTTTTATACCTGGAGAGCTTTTGTGCCTGGGCAGGTGTCAGTCCGAGATCAGAAGCAGAGACCCCTCCGGCTACAAGATCCCCCAGAATGTCAGCAATATCACTGAGGCCGGTCATCTGAAGAGCATCCTGGAGGCTGCTGAAAAAGAGCAGAAAACCGCACATTATTGGCTTGGTCACATGACGGGACCTCATTGGCTTCTATGGACATTACACATTACACACTGTGTTAAAGGGGTACTGCTGACAAAATTAACTTATCCCCTATCCACATGATAAGGGGATAATTAGCTAATCATTGGGGGTCCGACTGCTGGGACCCCCCGCGATCCCCAAAACGGGACCTGGCTCTCAGTGAGAAGCGTGTGCTGCAGACGGCACCCGCTCTATGAATTTTTATGGGAGCGCCAAAGAGACCCGAGCCCAGCCATCGGGCATCATCGGCGCTCCCAAAGAAATTAATGGAGCCCGTGCCATCTAGAGGTAGACGACATTTGCTTCTCATTGAGCAAGAAGGGCTTCCGTTCTGGAGATAGCAGAGGGTCTCAGCGGTCGGACCCCCACTCGATCGGCTACCTATGCCCTATCCTGTGGATAGGTGGTAAGTTAATTTGGGCTGCAGTACCCCATTCACGTCCAAATATGTGCAGATACTAAGGCAGTGTCTCCAAACTTTCCAGTGTCTTTCCAGCTGTTGCAAAACTACAACTCCCAGCATGCCCGGACAGCCAAAAGCATTGTAGTTTTGCAACATCTGGAGGCACCCTGGTTGGAAAAACACTGTTCTAAGGCCTTCTGCATATATATTGAAGGCCCTGGCATGTCCAATATACTACAGGACCAATTTTGACTGTATCTGTATAGCGGTTAATAAAGTCCCCCAATACACTACATATCTAGACTATCGGTATCGTGTCCATATTCGTATCTGTAATAGATGTAAAACCGTGCATACCCAAAAAAAAGATTTAAAAAAACTCAATATCTTATGTATACAGTGACCCTCCGACCTACGATTGCCCCGACATACGATCATTTCAACATACGATGGTCTCTCAGAGGTCATCGCATGTTGAAGACAGCATCAATATCCGATGCTTTTGTATGTCGGGGCCATTGCATAAACGGCTATCCGGCAGCGCAGACTGCTTCAGCTGCCACCGGATAGCCGTTTACGGTGCCCCGTGTGGTCCGCTGACGATCACTTACCTGTCCTCGGGGCTCCGGCGCGTCCTCTTCGGGATCCTCTGCATCGTCGGCGCTCTCCATCGTCGTCATCACGTCGCTGCGCACGCCGGCGACGGAGAGCAAGGATCCCGGGGAAGCAGAGGCCTTGCCGGAGCGTCGGGGACACACTGGGGACGCGGCGACAACGATGGAAGGAGACACCCAGGGCAGCGGTGACGGTCCGGAGCGGCGGGGACACGTGAGTATAACCTCCAATACCAGTGATCTTCAACCTGCAGACCTCCAGATGTTGCAAAACTACAACTCCCAGCATGCCCGGACAGCCGTTGGCTGTCCGGGCATGCTGGGTGTTGTAGTTTTGCAACATCTGGAGGTCCGCAGGTTGTAGACCACTGTCCTATACTTAACATTACACAGATCCCTCAACATACGATGGTTTCAACAAACGATGGTCCATTTGGAACGGATTACCATGGTATGTTGAGGGACCACTGTATTTTAATATCTGTATGACCCCTAGCAAAATTATACAATATTAAGAAGCAGGTATGAGAAGTTCTATATCAGGGCACAAAGACAGGTATAACGTATAGCTTACTGCTGTCCTTACCTTTCATCCATGTCCTTCGACCGTCCAGGTGCTGAAACAAGAAGAGACGTTACATGAGAGCGGCACGATAATATGTGTATACGGCCCCTAGAATCGGATCAATGAGACTATTCGCAGAGCTCGGCTTCTTGCCAGGTAACCCGGGGAGACAGCTGGAAACATGAGTATTCCACAGACGCCTTATACCGGGTTATGTAAGGTAACAAGCCCGACAATGGAGACCCGGGGAGGAGGATCACAGAAGACCAAACTCACTGTGTCTACGTCAGTGGTCTCCATCCTGTGGCTCTCCAGCTGTTTAAAAACAACATTTCCCAGCATGCCCAGGCAATTGGCAACCAATGTTTAAAGAGGTACTCCGGCGCTAAGACATCTTATCCCCTATCCAAAGGATAGGGGATAAGATGCCTGATTGCGGGGGTCCTGCCGCTGGGGACCCCCGTGATCTTCCACACCGCACCCTGTTAGAATCAGTCCCTGGAGCGTGTTCGCTACGGGTCTGATTACTGGCGATCACGGTGACGGAGCATAGTGATGTCACGGCTCCACCCCATGTGACGTAACGCTCCTCCCCCTCAATGCAAGCCTATGGGAGGGGGCGTGACAGCTGTCACTCCCTTCCAATAGACTTGCATTGAGGGGGCGGAGCGTGATGTCACACGGGGGCGGAGCCCTGACGTCACTATGCTCCGTCCTCGTGGTCGAGATGGACTCAGCCTGAGGACCTCCAGCGGTTCCGGAAGCCGCTAAAAGTGGGTGCTGCATGGTAGATCCCGGGGGACCCCCGCGATCTGACATCTTATCCCCTATCCTTTGGATAGGGGAGAAGATATCTAGGGGTGGAGTACCCCTTTAATTGGTAAGCAAATGCTGTATATTAAACCCACATACCTGTGATAAAATCACCTTCATGTCTGGGAGATATTAACACTACCGGGGGGTGTTCACTTAAGCCAATACTCGCAGGGCTTGTCAGGTTATACTCCTCTTCCTCAGCCAAGTCTTCTAATGTTAGATCACTTGATGGCAACGCTGAAAAAAATATTACTGCAGTCAGTAAATGGAGAACAGGAATGCTGCAAATGTCTTATCACAGAAATATTTTATGCTGTTTATCCATAAAAAAAAATATTTATATATATATATATATATATATATATATATATATATATATATATATATATTTTTTTTTTTTTTTTTTTTTTTTTTTTTTTTTACTAATAATATTATGAATAATTGGATTTTTAGTATTAGTATTATTTAGTATATTATTATTTATATGTCACCAACAAATCCTGCAGTGCTTTTACATTACTATTCCCTAAGGGTTTTACAATCTAAATTGTATGTTATTTTAAAACAATTATTCATTAATATTTTATGCTGTTTATCCATCATATAATAAGAATAATAACAAAAATATTATTATAATAATACAAAATTATATATATATTTTTTTGTTATTCTTATTATATGATGGATAAACAGCATAAAATATTAATGAATAATTGTTTTAAAATAACATACATTTTAGATTGTAAAACCCTTAGGGAACAGTAATGTAAAAGCACTGCAGGATTTGTTGGTGGTATAATATGGCAATAATAATAATTATTAATAATAAAAATAATACAAAAAAATATAATACTACTACTTAGTATTGTTATTATTATTATTATTATAATAATACAAAATTATATATATAACAATACTAAGTAGGAGTATTATATTTTATGTATTATTTTTATTATTATTATTAGAGATGAGCGAATTTACAGTAAATTTGATTCGTCACGAACTTCTCGGCTCGGCAGTTGATGACTTTTCCTGCATAAATTAGTTCAGCCTTCAGGTGCTCCGGTGGGCTGGAAAAGGTGGATACATTCCTAGGAAAGAGTCTCCTAGGACTGTATCCACCTTTTCCAGCCCACGGGAGCACCTGAAAGCTGAACTAATTTATGCAGGAAAAGTCATCAACTGCCGAGCCGAGAAGTTCGTGACGAATCGAATTTACTGTAAGTTTGCTCATCTCTAATTTTTATTAATAATTATTATTATTGCCATATTATGCCACCAACAAATCCTGCAGTGCTTTTACATTACTGGGATTTACAATCTCAATTCCCCTATCAGTATGATGTTATTTTAAAACAATTATTCATTAATATTCTATACTGTTTATCCATCATATAATAAGAATAACAAACAAAAAAATGTTATAATTTTTTTTTTATAGAATATTTTTTTTTAGAATAATTAATTAAAATAACAATACAACTACTAAGTAGTAGTAGTATATTTTTAGTATTATTTTTTTATAATTATTAGTATTTATATTATTTGTATTGCCATATTATGCCACCAACAAATCCTGCAGTGCTTTTACATTACTCAAGTCAGTGCCTGTCCCCTTCGGGGTTCACAATCTATTTTCCCTATCAGTACAGTGGTCCCTCAAGTTACAATATAAATCGGTTCCAGGACCACCATTGTATGTTGAAACCATTGTATGTTGAGACCATAACTCTATGGAAACCTGGGAATCGGTTCTAAAGGCACCAAAATGTCCTCCAAAAATAGGAAAAAAAAGTGAGGATTAAAGAAAAATAAGTAGATAACTAATAGAGATAAAGCAAATCCTTACATATAAAAGTAAGAAAGATCTGCTGGGAGATGTAATCACTGTCTATGTCAGTGTTTCCCAACCAGGGAGCCTCCAGCTGTTGCAAAACTACAACTCCCAGCATGCCCGGACAGCCAAAGTGCCTGGAGGAACCTATAAAAACATAGGGAGAACATACAAACTCCTGTGCAGATGTTGTCTTCGGGTACGTTCAGACGTGCAGATTTTCTCAGTGTATTTCGCTGCGGATCCGCCGCAGAAGGACCTCTATATGCTGCCTTTATATG
Source organism: Hyla sarda (assembly GCF_029499605.1). Classification (NCBI taxonomy): domain Eukaryota; kingdom Metazoa; phylum Chordata; class Amphibia; order Anura; family Hylidae; genus Hyla; species Hyla sarda. Next base: position 592,113,903 of record NC_079189.1, on the reverse strand, counting down.
TGCCTGCTCGGAGCAGCAATACACCGCTACGAGCAGACACACTGTGATGTGGAGTCGCCGCGTGCATGCGCAGTATACTCGCACATCTCGGCAGCTCTCGGCCTAGCTCATTGAGCAGGGGGAGCGGCCGCCATGTGTGTGAGTACACCGCGCATGCGCGGCGGCTCTCACATCGCAGTGTAAGGGCACCATACAGAGGTCCTTCAGCGGCGGATCTGCCGCCTAAAATACGCTGTAAATCTGCACATGTGAACGTACCCTTAAATGGGATTTGGATCCCAGACGCAAGCTCTGCAAGGCAACAGTGCTAGCCACTGAACCACCATGACTTATTATCATCTTCCGGCAAGGCTTCCATTCATTTACAGCAAGCAGAGACTTTGAAACCGTAAACGATTGATGGTACTGTGAGAGCTCATTTTTTGCGCATTGATCTTAATTTTTTGAATCAGTACTTTGTTTAGAGGTTTGATCAATTTACTTCTGATATATAAAATGTAACCAATTTTTATTTACCGTATTTTTCACCGTATAAGACGCACTTTTTCTTCCCCAAAACTGGGGGGAAAAAGTCGGTGCGTCTTATACGGTGAATACACCCCTATCGCGGCAGTCCCTGCAGCCATCAACGGCCATGATCGCAGTGATGCCCTGTATTAACCCTTCAGACGCGGTGATCAAAGCTGACTGCCGCGTCTGAAGGGAAAGTGACACTAATCCGGCTGTTCAGTCGGGCTGTTCGGGACCACTGCGATTTCACCGCGACGATCCCGAACAGCCCGACTGAATAGCCGGGTTAGTGCTTACAGGACACCGGGGGGGGGACTTTACCTGCCTCCTCGGTGTCTTCTCCGTTCAGGGATCCCCTGTATGGCCGGCACTCTTCTTCCTCGTCATCACGTCGTCGCGTACGTGCGTAACGACGTGATGGCGGTGACGGAGAGCGAGGATATCCGGCCGGCAGCAGAGAAGTTCCGGAGCGACGGGGACACGGCGACAGCGATGGAGCGACATCCAGGGCAGCGGTGACGGGTCCGGAGCGGCGGGGACACGTGAGTGTTACCTCCTATGCAGTGGTCTTCAATCTGCGGACCTCCAGATGTTGCAAAACTACAACTCCCAGCATGCCCGGACAGCCAACGGCTGTCCGGGCATGCTGGGAGTTGTAGTTTTGCAACATCTGGAGGTCCGCAGGTTGAAGACCACTATTGGGTTCAAAATCTTAATTTTTTTAGATTTTGCACCGATAAATTGGGTGTGTCTTATACGCCGGTGCGTCCTATAGGGCGAAAAATACGGTATTTATTTTTTTAATTCCCATTCACCGCGAAGGATCATAAATATTATGGAGGGAATTTATAGTGGAATAGTTTTTGTGGTGTTGATGTGTCACACAATTTATCGTCGTTGATGTTTAGAGACTTTTTACTGCAACTTTTGCTTTGGATGTTTTTCTAAAACTGTATAGCTATGCCATAGTCTGGTTACCTTTTTGCAGTGGTCATGAATTTATCATGTGTGAATTGTTGCAAAGCCTTCAATTTACCGCAAATCTACACCGGCCCAGGCCTCGCTTACAAAACCAGCTGTGGAAAGCATTTGTAAAAAGTCGTACATTTTGGTGAAACTGGTTAAAAAGTTGCAGAGAGGGAACCATACAATGTTGTCTACTACACTGTAATAAAAACTTAAATGGGCACTGTCAGATACAAAAACTTTTGTAAATGTTGTAAAGCATTTATAACCAATAGGTTTTGCAATTGCTTTCATTAGAGAATTTTCAGCATTTCATACTAAAAAAAAAGGTAGTCAAACAACTGCCCCCACCCCCCCCTGCCTGCTTGGACACATACTAGTCCTGCTGTGTCCATGCATCATCACCTATGTCATGGACACACTTCCTTGATTGACAGCTGTAAGTGCAGGGATCATAGCTGGAGGAAAAATCCTCCCACTGTCAGCTTGTGTCCCGCTACTGTCATTGAGGACAAGCTGGGAGTTGTAGTTTTGCTAATGCTAGGGGAGATGTGAGCAGACAGCATACTGAGGGAGGGGCGGAGACCTGCACAGTGAAGCCACACCCCCTCCCTTTGAGAGGAATTCAGAATAGTGAGCCAAGTTAAAAGTGTAATAATAAAATAAAGGTGCTAGACACATAAAAATTAGATGTACATGGTCAGGATTAGGTACTGAGTGATAGATTTAAAAAAATGTTTTTATTGTTGGATCTGGCGGGTACGCTTTAATTTGCGTCACATACAAATTACCACCACAAAGAAAGGTGTAGAAAAAATGTTCACCTACACCACCTTTGATAAATTTCCCAACTATATGTTACTAGTTCTGACAATTCTGCATTAGAGAATGTCAATTATGTGTATTTTACTTTATATGTCTTTGATTCAAAAAATGGGAAAAAGGGTGGGGTGTAATTAAAACATTTTTAAGGGAGGGGATATATATAACATTTTATTTTATTTTTTTACACTTTTTATCTCACAATGGAGGATTATTAGTGCATTGCAGGGAGTCAGTGCATTGCAGGGAGTAATCAGTGCATTGCAGGGAGTGGGTGCCAATTGGTCATCCAAAACCCCCACAAGCAGTCATTTTTCTTTTTTAATGCTGCAATCGCTATTGATCGTGGCATTTAAAGGGTTAAAGGGGTAATCCACTGCCCCAGCGTTTGGGAACATTTTGTTCTGAACGCTGGGTGCGGACTGTGGAGGTCATAACCTTGCGCCATGCCCTCTCAATGCAAGTCTATTGGAGAGGGCTGCCACGCCCCCTTCCCAAGACTTGCATTGAGGGGGTGTGGCATCACAAGGGGGGGTGGCCATGATGTCACAACTTTTGCAGCCCGCACCCAGCGTTTTGGAATAAAATGTTCCCAACGCTGGGGCAGTGGAGTACCCCTTTAAATAACAGGATCATCAGCCAGCACCAGCCGGCTATGATGCAAGCTCAGATGCTGAATTTGATCATGCACATAACGTACATGAACGTCATGTGTCATGAAGGGGTTAATAAACAAACCGCTATATGAAAAAATGGTGAGGGCACCAGTCTATTTTTCGCATTGCACAATATCCAGTACAGTACCTCTCTGGGGGGCTCCTGCACCTCTAGGGGAGACACCTTTAGGGTCCGGCTGAACTGCAGATGTTAGGGTCTCTAATGTGTTCACCAACTGCAATGTAGAGAACACACAGAATGTCACATGATTGATTGTAGATACGCACAGATATAGGACAGCCCGCTGACAAGGCAGGACACACGGACAATAGGGCTCTCACCAATTTAGTGTTGGCAAAATCAAGTTCCATGCCATCGGCCATATTCTGCAGCGCTTGTAGCTGGGCGTCCATCTCCTGCAGCCTGGATATGGCCCCGGTACTCCTGACACGGGGGGTCCATACTCTAGGAGCTAGTTCCCTGATGGGGACAGACGTCAGATCTGAAGACAGAGCGTGGTGTGTAGTCCGGTCCACGGCATCGGGAGCCCAGTCCACCAAATGTGGCCTCTCCAGTAAATCTGGGAAAGAAAATGTCACATAATATTCAGACCCTGCGTGGTATAAAAGGGGCCATTACATATCACAGAACTCTCTCTGTAATTGTCAACTATTCTAATTTCTGTTTCCAATTCAATTCTTCACCATTTACAGGATCTCTGCTTGCTGTAAGTGAATAAGAAAATTCTAATTTATATCCAAAGCCAGAAATCTATACAGTGCTCTCAGGATTTACTTCAACTGCATCCTGTCTGGGAAATCCTTTGGGAGATGTCTGAAGTCCTTTACCTAACAGAGGATTGCCTGGACCGGATACAATTGTAGCAAACCCTCTGCTGTGAGAAGTTTACAGGCCTTATTTTGATGATGTATTTTTTTTCTCGAAAAGCACAGAAAACCACTCCTGATTTTGATGACCAAAATGAGGCCCAAAATACTGTGCATGAACCCAGCCTGAAGCACTAAACATGAACGCTTCTATTCGCTGAAAGCAAGCAGAAATAATAAAATTGAGCCACATAATTTAAGTAACAAAAAGTTCTGCCACTTTCTAATATTACATTAAAAGGGTACTCCAGCTTTCTGAACATTTCTGAACATGAACGTCCATGCCCCCTCCATTCAAGTCTATGGGAGGGGACGTGTTGGCCATCACGCCCCCCCCCCCCATAGACATGAATGGAGGGGGCCTGGGCGGTACGCCACAACCACTGCCGCCGGAACGCCAGGTACTGCAGGAGATCGTGGGGGGCCCCAGCTGCAGGATCCCCGTGATCAGACATCTTATACCCTATCATTTGGATAGGTGATAATATGTCTAGCAGGGGAGTACCTCTGGGTACTCGGGAAAACTGCACTTATCAGACACGTATTTCTATCCACAGGATAGGGGACAAGTGTCTGATCACCGCAGAGGGGCCTACTACTAATATATTATATATATATATATATATATATATATATATATATATATATATATATATATACACACACACACACATACACACACAACGGTAAAGTTACCTGTAGGTTCAATGTATTCTGAAGGTTGCGCATTAGTTACAGACGCAGCCAGAAGATGAAGTTCGGCTGGTGATGGGACATCGTGACTTTCAGAGTCCGGAAATTCTTCTACCTCTATGTGATGCCCAAACTATAGCGACAAAAAAGTATGTAAGTCTGGAGCTGAGGCCATTTACCTCCATGTCACAGATCCGGTGCCGGGGCATCTCCATGCCTGATGTCTTGTAACTAAGCCTTTAAAGGGGGTGTCTGCCTTTGACAATAACCTTTTGGTAGAAGAGTCCCATGGTTACTGTAAACCACGCAACAAAGGAGAAAAAGTAGAAATCTTCAGCTCACCTCCCACTGGTCTTGCACGGATCCTCAGCCTGTCCTGGCTTAATACACATAGCAAAGAAAGTCGATCCAGCAATTCCGCTAAAACATCGATTTATTGGTTATTCAGCAGCATAAAATATCCCACATGGATAGCATTCACAGCAATATGGACGCGTTTCGAGCGCATGCGCGCTCTTGATCACCACATGCGCTCGAAACGCGTCCATATTGCTGTGAATCACTGGCCAGGTGGTGTGCGGTGAATGCTATCCATGTGGGATATTTTATGCTGCTGAATAAGCAATAAATCGATGTTTTAGCGGAATTGCTGGATCGACTTTCCTCTTTCTTTACTGAAAACCACACAGCACCCCTACAGGATAAATAAAGCATTACATGGTTCTCATTACAATCAGTGTACTTTCTATGTAATGAATGGGCATGTCTGGTCCTTCAGAGACGACATCACCCTCTTTGTAGCTACTTCAACTTCACTTAATTCTATGATCATTTTTTATTCTGGACAACGAGAAGCACCCCTCCCCCACTCTCTTAAGAGACACCAGGACAGTAAATAAGCAAAGCCATTATAGAGGCACCATGCTATCTTCACAACTAAATTCTTAATATTTGCATTTGTCGGACTTAAAGAAACATAGAATATATGTCCTTTCATACAAAAATAAATAAAAATAAAATTCCTACATGACCGGGCATCTTCTCTGGTTGCTGTGCATGAGGATATTGAAGGTTTAGGAATAACTCTGGAGGCCTCTGTTCATGTATGTCGGATGGCAACACTTCTGTATGGAGAAAAATGTTCTATTTAAAGGGGCAGACTGCCGCCAGGCATCTTATCCTCTATGCAAAGGATAGGGGATAAGATGTCTGATAGCCGGGGTCCTGCTGCAGGGACCCCCATGATCTCCATGCACCACCCGGTATTCTAGACGTCACGCCACGCGCATCTCCATTCATGTCTATGGGAGGGGCAGGACATCCCCTCCCATAGACAAATAGAGGGGACATATTGTGACGTCATGACCACTGCCACCGGAACAGAGTGTTCCTTCAGTACAGAGGGTGCCAAGCGGAGACCACGGGGGACCCATCGGATGGACCCCCGAGATCAGACATCTTATCCCCTATAATTCTACATGACAGCCAAGCATGGTGAGATATGAAGAACATCCTTCCCCCATCCCCAGTGTCATTGGAGGAACCACAACTAGGAGGCCGACACTATGTTCTCTAATGACAAAGATAGGATGACTACCATTAAAGGGGTACTCCGGTGGAAAACTTTTTTTTAAATTTTTTTTTTTATGAACTGGTGCCAGAAAGTTAAACAGATTAGTAAATTACTTCTATTAAAAAAATATTTGTCCTTCCAGTAGCAGCTGTATGGTACAGAGGAAATTCTTAACTTTTTGAATTTCTTTTTTTTTTTTTGTCTTGTCCACAGTGCTCTCTGCTGACACCTCTGTCCATGTCAGGAACTTTCCAGAGCAGCATAGGTTTGCTATGGGGATTTTCTCCTGCTCTGGACAGTTCCTGATACGGGCATCAGGTGTCAGCAGAGAGCACTGTGGACAAGACAAAAAAAATTCAAAAAGAAAAGAATTTCCTCTGTAGAATACAGCTGTTAAAGGGGTACTCCGGTGAAAACCTTTTTTCTTTTAAATCAACTGGTGGCAGAAAGTTAAACATATTTGTAAATTACTTCTATTAAAAAAACGTAATCCTTCCTGTACTTATTAGCTGCTGAATACTACAGAGGAAATTATTTTCTTTTTGGAATGCTCTCTGATGACATCACGAGCACAGTTCTCTCTGCTGACGTTATAATAATAACGCTTTATTTATTGTTGTCCTTAGTGGGATTTGAACCCAAGTCCCCAACACTGCAAGACAGCAGTGCTAACCACTGAGCCACCATGCTGCCCTTAGCATACATCTGCTTTGCATGGTCACTAAAATGGACAGAGATGTCAGCAGAGAGCACTGTGCTCGTGATGTCATCAGTGTTCCAAAAAGAAAGGAATTTCCTCTGTAGCATTCAGCAGCTAATAAGTACTGGAAGAATTAAAAAATTTTAATAGAAGTAATTTACAAATATGTTTAACTTTCTGCCACCAGTTGATTTAAAAGAAAAAAGGTTTTCACCGGAGGACCCCTTTAATAAGTACTGGAAGGACAAATATTTTTTAAAAGAAGTAATTTACAAATCTGTTTATCTTTCTGGCACCAGTTGATTTAAAAAAATAAATAAATAAATAAAAAGTGTTTTCCACTGAAGTACCCCTTTAATGCTGCAAAACCATGCATAACAAATACCTCCTCGCACATTGTAAATAGGAAATGGGTCTTCCATATTTGCAGAATACAAGAAACAAGATCATAGGCACAGTCTTGCCTTTTTCATCACATTTCCCGGCAGATCTTTTTACATTACTCTGAACTGCACAATAATACAAATAAGAGAACAAACCTGGATCCAAATATGAAGCGGCCATGCCAGAGCGAGGAAATCCTTCACACTTTGTCCCGGAGTCTATAAGAGGCTTATGAGATTGAATAGATCCTGGTGCGGGAAGGGAGAGGAGCCAGATTACTATATGATCCATAGGGAGGGGACATCTCTAAGGAGACCATGCATCAAGGGTTAAAGGGGTATTACAGGAAAAAACTTTTTTATATATATCAACTGGCTCCAGAAAGTTAAACAGATTTGTAAATTACTTCTATTAAAAATCTTAATCCTTTCAGTACTTATGAGCTTCTGAAGTTAAGGTTGTTCTTTTCTGTCTAAATCCTCTCTGATGACACGTGTCTCGGGAAACGCCCAGTTTAGAAGAGGTTTGCTATGGGGATTTGCTTCTAAACTGGGTGTTTCCCGAGACAGGTGACATCAGAGAGGATTTAGACAGAAAATAACAACCTTAACTTCAGCCGCTCATAAGTACTGAAAGGATTAAGATTTTTTAATAGAAGTAATTTACAAATCTGTTTAACTTTCTGGAGCCAGTTGATATATATATAAAAAAAAGTTTTTTCCTGGAATACGCCTTTAAAGGGGTACTCCAGTGGAAAACATATTTTTTTTAAATGAGCTGGTGCCAAAAAGTTTAATAGATTCGTAAATTACTTCTATAAAAAAATTCTAAACCTTCCAGTACTTATCAGCTGCTTTATGTTCAAGAGGAAGTTGATATGTTCTGTTCAGTTTGACCACAGTGCCCTCTGCTGACACCTCTGTCCATGTCTGGAATTGTCCAGAGCAGAAACAAATCCCCCATAGCAAACCTCTGCTGCTCCGGACAGTTCCTGACATGGACAGAGGTGTCAGCAGAGAGCACTGTGGTCAGACAGAAAAGAAATGTAAAAAGAAAAGAACTTCCTTTGTAGTATACAGCAGCTGATAAGTACTGGAAGGATTAAGATTTTTATATAGAAGTTATTTACAAATCTGTTTAGTTGATTAGAAAAAAAAAAAAAAAACAGTTTTCCACCGGAGTACCCCTTTAAATATATTTAAGATAACAGAGAAGGCATAATGGTACCATATAGTGCTACCCTTCATCTAGTACAGTGTTTTCAAACCAGGGTGCCTCCAGCTGTTGCAAAACTACAACTCCCAGCATGCCCGGACAGCCTTCGGCTGTCCGGGCATGCTGGGAGTTGTAGTTTTGCAACAGCTGGAGGCACCCTGGTTGGAAAACGCTGATCAAGTAAAATCTTACCAACAATAAAGATATCAAACACACAACAATGATGAAATCTCTACAAGCAGAATAAACCAAAATCTAATGTATCTCTAAAGAGGTACTCTGGCCTTCGGCTGTCCGGGCATGCTGGGATTTGTAGTTTTGCAACAGCTGGAGGCACCCTGGTTGGAAAACGCTGATCAAGTAAAATCTTACCAACGATAAAGATATCAAACACACAACAATGATGAAATCTCTACAAGCAGAATAAACCAAAATCTAATGTATCTCTAAAGAGGTAGTCTGGCCTTCGGCTGTCCGGGCATGCTGGGAGTTGTAGTTTTGCAATTCTAGGTGACAACATGACACCCTGCCAATCCAGTGGAGCAAAAGTGAGCAACTTTAGATTGAAAAGGTAATGAACCAGAGCGTGCAAAGCAAGGGGGTAGGATCAAACCTGGAGCAGGAGGAACGGCAGGAAATTCTTCCATCTCTGTACATTTCTCTTCAATGTTTTTGGAAGCGGCTACAGCAAAGAGAGGAAAGGAAGGAGCAAAGGAAGATCAGCACTAAAGTCACCGAAAAGGCAAAACTGCGGCAAAAGGAATTGCAAACATTAGAAGGAAGAGGGGCCCCAGGGGTTAAAGGGGTACTCCAGTGGAAAACAAAATGTATTCAAATATTAACTGGTGCCAGAAAGTTATACAGATTTGTAAATTACTTCTATATAAAAATCTTAATCCTTCCAGTACTTATCAGCTGCTGTATACTACAGAGGAAGTTGTGTAGTTCTTCCCAGTCTGACCACAGTGCTCTCTGCTGACACCTCTGTACACGTCAGGAACTGTCCAGAGCAGGAGAGGTTTGCAATGGGGATTTGCTCCTGCTCTGGACAGTTCCTGACTTGGACAAGAGGTGTCAGCAGAGAGCACTGTGGTCAGACAGCAAAGAACTACACAACTTCCTCTGGAGCATACAGCAGCTGATAAGTACAGGAAGGATTAAGATTTTTAAACACTGATGAAAATGGTGTAAGGTCCAAGTTTAATCGATTTGTAAATTACTTCTATTAAAAAATTCTAATCCTTCCAGTACTTATCAGCTGCTTTATGCTCCAGAGGAAGTTGATATGTTCTTTTCAGTCTGACCACAGTGCTCTCTGCTGACACCTCTGTCCATGTCTGGAACTATCCAGAGCAGAAACAAATCCCCATAGCAAACCTCTCCCGCTCTGGACAGTTCCTGACATGGACAGAGTGGTCAGCAGAGAGCACTGTGGTCAGACAGAAAAGAAATTCAAAAATAAAAGAACTTACTATACTTCTATATAAAAATCTTAATCCTTCCAGTACTTATCAGCTGCTGTATACTACAGAGGACGTTGTGTAGTTATTTCAAGTCTGACCACAGTGCTCTCTGCTGACACTTCTGTCCATGTCTGGAACTGTCCAGAGCAGGAGAGGTTTGCTAAGGGTATTTGCTCCTACTCTGGACAGTTCCTGACTTGGACAGAGATGTCAGCGAGCACTGTGGTCAGACAGAAAAGAACTACGCAACTTCCTCTGGAGCATACAGCAGCTGATAAGTACTGGAAGGATTAAGATTTTTAAACACTGAAGAAGATGGTGCAAGGTCCAGTGTAATTGTTACCGGAATCTGTGTTGGTGCTTGCGTCCCGAATATCCGGAGGTCTCTTCATTGTGGAAGCTATATAATGTAATTCTGCCATAGACAAAATGGGGGCTGCTGGGATTTCATGAGACAACAAGGAGTCAAAGGAGCCTAAAAAAAGAAGTAAATGTCAATCCATCACTGCCCCCACTGTTTACATCCCCAGCAGCTCAATGTGTGATTGACAGCTCTGCCATGCATAGGCTTTTTATGACAGTCCGACAGCCCTCCAACTCCCCCCCCCCCCCCCCATCCATATGCTTTGATATTGTTCATGAACAAGAACAGCGTCATTCAAGTGAATGGGCACACGCTGCAATTCCCTGCACATCCAGGTGGTTGGGGGCACTGGGCAGGGACATATCCAATAATGATCATTAAAGTGGTTATCCAGAAAAAAACCTTTTTTTATATATCAACTGGCTCCAGAAAGTTAAACAGATTTGTAAATTACTTCTATTAAAAAATCTTCATCCTTTCAGTACTTATGAGCTGCTGAAGTTGAGTTGTTCTTTCCTGTCTAAGTGCTCTCTGATGACACGTGTCTCGGGAACAGTCCAGAGTAGAAGCAAATCCTCATAGCAAACCTATTCTGCTCTCTGTAGTTCCCAAGACAAGCAGAGATGTCAGCAGAGAGCACTGTTGCCAGACAGAAAACAACAACTCAACTTCAGCAGCTGATAATTATTGGAAGGATTAAGATTTTTTAATAGAAGTAATTTACAAATCTGTTTAACTTTCTGGAGCCAGTTGATATAAAAAAAAAAGTTTCATGGAATACCCCTTTAATGGAATGCTAAACCTGCCTTGAATCCTGAGTTTAATTCTTGTGATCAGATCCCATCCGTCAGACCAATAATGGCATATACTATACTTACCGAGTGGAATGGCAAATTCACTTCCATCTTCAAGATCTTGCTTGTCATGGTGTACAATCTAGGATCACAATGAAATGTTCTCTTAGTTAAATGGGGTAAACAAAGAACCAACTAAAAATTCAGCCAGATATAAAATTAAACAGACCTCACACAAAAATAAAATATGTTACTCAGTGCCTAAACCTGACCATGTACATTTTTCTGCCTCTATGTGTCCCTCACGTGTGGTGGTGGGAGGTGATTGGTGGGAGGGGTGTGTCCCTCCCTTGTGGTGGTGGGAGAGGCATATTCCTCCCTTGTGGTGTGGGAGGTGATTGGTGAGTGGTAGGAGGGGGAGTGTTCCTCCCTTGTGGTGGTGGGAGGGGGCGTGTCCCTCCCTTGTGGTGTGGGAGGTGATTGGTGAGTGGTATGAGGGGGAGTGTCCCTCCCTTGTGGTGGTGGGAGGTGATTGGTGTGTGTGTGGTGGGTGGGGGCCTGTCCCTTCTTGTGGGGGTGGGAGGTGACCGGTGAGTGGTGGCAGGGGGCGTGTCCCTCCTTGTGGTGGTGGCAGGTGATTGGTGAGAGGGAGCATGTCTCTCCCTAGTGGTGGTGAGAGGTGATTGGTGTGTGGTGGGAGGGGGCTTGTCCCTTCTTGTGGTGGTGGCAGGTGATTGGTGAATGGTGAGAGGGAGCATGTCCCTCCCTTGTGGTGGTGAGAGGTGATTGGTGTGTGGTGGGAGGGGGCGTGTCCCTCCCTTGTGGTGGTGAGAGGTGATTGGTGTGTGGTGGGAGGGGCGTGTCCCTCCTTGTGGTGGTGGGAGGTGATTGGTGTGTCTGCTCATGCAATCTTGTCCACAAGTCATCTTCTGCCCAGGAAAAGCCTGCTGCTGCTGCAGGACTGGTTAGTGTCCCAGTAGTTATGGGGACCCCTAGTGGTGGGATTTTCAGGGGACATTTTCTTTATTAAATATTAAAAAAAATGTAAACAACCATATTACAAAAGGTCTTCAATTTTCATCAGTTACAACATCTAAAGTTTTTGGATCTGACAGTGCCCATTTAAAAGTGTACCCGTCAATATAGAAAAAAAACAATTAAACTTTTGACATGTCTAAGGGACCCTGACCGGTGACACAAAATGAGCAGGGAGTGAGGCACACGGCCGCACGCTTCTCTCCCCGCTCTGTGACTATAAGACCTGGACGGCCTCACAGACTTACATTATAAGTGCCGTCCAGGACACGTGGCACAGGGTCAGGAAAAAAACGTGTCTATTGAGCACTTCTCATGGCTCGTGTTCAGAACCCGACAGATAAAATCTTTTAAAATGACTCTACAACATATCAAATTTATTTTTATTTGTTTAACCCCTGAAAGGAAAATTGTCACTTGTTTTCTCCCGCACTATCCACAGGTACTAATGGATAGTGCGGGAGACGCAGATTAAAATGAGCCCTACCTTGTCCAGATCTGCGCCGCTGTTCTCCCGCAACTGTAGTTTTATTATCTGTTGAAATCTTCTTGTAACTGGCACGGGCGGGGCTTCGGCGCTTAACTGGCACTGACGTCAGCGCCGCTTATAAAAATTCATCCCCCCTCCCTCCAGTTCTCCCTCTCTTTGCCGCTCCTAACTGGGGGGATGTATATTCATAAGCGGTGCCGACATCAGTGCCAGTTAAGCCCCGCCCGTGCCAGTTACAAGAAGATTTCAACAGATAATAAAACTACAATTGCGGGAGAACGGCGGCGCAGATCCGGGTAAGGTAGGGCTCATTTTAATCAGAGTCTCCCGCACTATCCACCACACCAGTACCTGTGGATAGTGCGAGAGAAAACAAGTGACAGTTTTCCTTTAACGACGCAGGACGTAAATGTATGTCCTGGTGAGCTGGTACTTAACGCACCAGGACGTACATTTACGTCCCATGCATAACCGCGAGCATTGGAGCGATGCTCACGTAATGCGCGGCAGGTCCCGGCTGCTGATAGCAGCCAGGGACCTGCCCGTAATGGCGGACATATGCGATTGCGCAGATGTCCGCCATTAACCCCTCAGATGCCGTGATCAATACAGATCACGGCATCTGCAGCATCGCGGTACTTTGAATGGATGATCGGATCACCCGCAGCGCTGCCGCGGCGATCCGATCATCCAGCATGGCGGCCGGAGGTCCCCTCACCTGCCTCCGCTGCCTTCCACGGGTCTTCTGCTCTGGTCTGAGATCGAGCAGACCAGAGCAGAAGATGACCGATAATACTGATCAGTGCTATGTCCTATGCAGAGCACTGAACAGTATTAGGAATCGAATGATTGCTATAAATAGTCCCCTATGGGGACTATTAAAGTGTAAAAATAAAAGTAAAAAATAAAAGTAAAAAAAAATTGAAAAACCCCCTCCCCCAATAAAAACGTAAATTGTCCTATTTTCCCTATTTCACCCCCAAAATGTGTAAAAAAAAAAAAATACTTTATACATATTTGGTATCGCCGTGTGCGTAAATATCCCACCTATTAAAATAAAACATCAATGATACCGTACGGTGAACGGCGTGAGCGAAAAAAAAAGTCCAAAACAGCTGCTTTTTTATAACATTTTATTCCAAAAAAATTTATTAAAAAAAGTATTAAAAGTTTTATATAAGCAAATATGGTATCAATAAAAAGGTACAGATCACAGTGCAAAAAAATGAGCCCTCATACCGCCGCTTATACTGAAAAATGAAAAAGTTATAGGGGGATTTTAAATGTACTATTTTGGTCCAACAGTTTGCGATTTATTTAAAGCGCTACAGTAATAGAAAAGTATATCTTCATGGGTATCATTTTAATCATATTGACTAGGGATCGGCCGATAATCACGATTTTGGGCATTATCGTTATCGGCAATTACCTTGCCGATAAGCCGATAATGCCCCGCCCCTACACACCGTGACCCAAACCCCCCCCCCCCCCGACCCGCCGCACCACACCGCGACCGCCCCCCCCGCATCGCACCCCCCACCACACCGCCTCGTCCCCATTGCCTCCCCCATCCCCGGTTTTATAATTACCTGTTTTTTGGTCGCGCAAAAAACTCTTTTATATTTTCATCCACAGACTAGTATGAGGGCTTGTTTTTTGAAGGCGAGGAGGAAAAAACGAAAACGTAAAAATCCTTAAGGACGCAGGGTTTTTCAGTTTTTGCACTTTCGTTTTTTCCTCCTTACCTTTTAAAAATCATAACCCTTTCAGTTCTCCACCTAAAAATCCATATTATGGCTTTTTTTTTGCGTCACCAATTCTACTTTGCAGTGACATTAGTCATTTTACCCAAAAATTCACGCGAAACGGAAAAAATCGAAGAAAATCGGCAAAATCGAAGAAAAAACGCCATTTTGTAAATTTTTGAGGTTTCCGTTTCTACGCAGTGCATATTTCGGTAAAAATGACACCTTATTATTCTGTAGGTCCATACGGTTAAAATGATACCCTACTTATATAGGTTTGAGTTTGTCGTACTTCCGGAAAAAAATCATAACTACATGCAGGAAAATTTATACGTTTAAAAATGTCATCTTCTGACCCCTATAACTTTTTTATTTTTCCACGTACAGGGCGGTATGAGGGCTAATTTTTTGCGCCGTGATCTGAAGTTTTTTTTGGTACAGACTTTTTTTTTTTCCACGTACAGGGCGGTATGATGGCTCATTTTTTGTGCTGTGATCTGAAGTTTTTTTTGGTATGATTTTTGTTTTGATCGGACTTTTTGATCACTTTTTATTAATTTTTTAATGGTATAAAAAGTGACCAAAATACGCTTTTTTTGACTTTGGTATTTTTTTACGTGTACACCATTGACCGTGCGGTTTAATTAACGATATATTTTTATAGTTCGGACATTTACGCACGCGGCGATACCACATATGTTTATTTTTATTTACACTTTTTTTTATGGGAAAAGGGGAGCGATTCAAACTTTTATTAGTTAAGGGGTTAAATGACCTTTATTAACACTATTTTTTAACTTTTTTTTTGCTGTGTTATAGGTCCCATAGGATCACTGGTGTGCATTAACACGCCTGTGATCAGTGTTATCGGCGCTTGACTGCTCCTGTCTGGATCTCAGGCACGGAGCAGTTATTCGTCAATCGGACACAGAGGAGGCAGGTAAGGGCCCTCCTGGTGTCCTGTAAGCTGTTCGGGAAGCCGCAATTTCACTGCGGCGGTCCCAAACAGCCCAACTGACTAGCCTGGATAGTTTCACTTTCACTTTAGAAGCGGCGGTCAGCTTCTAAAGGGTTAATACCGCACATTGCCGCGATCGGCTGCGGGTCCCGGCCGTTGACGAGCTCCGGGACCGACACGATGTGATGCGGGGTCGCAGCGCGACCCCGCTTCATATCGCGGGAGCCGGCGCAGGACGTAAATATACATCCTGCGTCGTTAAGGGGTTAAGGCCGAAATGGGCTGAGTCCTTAAGGGGTTAATGAATAGTGAAACGTGCTGTATTTCAGAAAGTTGGGAAATTCTCAGTTTAAGTTGCCTGTGAATTTCAAGAATGACAGGAAAAACCAAAATGGCGTACCTCAGATCGCGCAACCTCGTCAAGATTGTTAGGTGCAATTATCGAGTCTTCCAGACGGAATGTAACAGACGCCACCTTCTCCTTCTTCTCCTTTAAAGTGCGGCGTTTTTTCCTAAATAAAAGTATAAACCATGTTAAAGGGGTACTCCAGTTTACACAATTCCTACATGTTAGAAGGGTCCTTTTTTTAAATTCCCCGAGCCAGAGCAGAGTGGCGAAATTGCACACTTTCTTTTGCGCAAGCTAAGTCTTGTGCGAAAAAAATTAAATGAAATTAGGTCACTCAGGAAATTATAAACCACACCCCCTCCCCAAAACTGACCTGTCAGTCTGTACATAAACGCTGTGTATTCCGAATGTTCATCATTTATGTATACTGAATATCTCTGAGAAAAATAAACATGAATCATAAAAGTACATGTATGTCTTATGTTAGTGTTTCCCAACCAGGGTGCCTCCAGCTGTGGCCAAACTACAACTCCCAGCATGCCCGGACAGCCTTTGGCTGTCCGGGCATGCTGGGAGTTGTAGTTTGGCCAAAGCTGGAGGCACCCTGGTTGGGAAACACTGTCTTATGTGGTACTGCATCCATGTATATTGTGATTGGAGTGTTAAAATTGATGCTGACTCCTCTTTTCAATATACTGTGAAACCTCTTTGAGAAGACCACACAAGACGGCATAGATAAGTGGTCTACTATGGAGGTGGTCTTAACAAAAGAACATGACCACTCAGGTGGTCAGATAACATATAGTGTATTGAAAAACAATCACACAAAGTCTGGCATGGGTAAGGGGGTGGTCTTCTGACTTATAATAAATGTGTCTTCTTATGTGGTGATCTTTGGGCCTTACCATGCACAAGGGCCCATATACACACACTCCTATCCCTGCATGCATCCCCGTCCATACTGAAGCATTAGAATAATAGAAACACATAGACAGTACGGTTTCTGATTTGTTATTGTTCCCATTTCTTGTTGTTATTGTTCTCCTTTTATGTTCAATCTCTCCCATTTCATTTCTGCCCCCCAATTTCACATTCCCCCCTCCCCCCATGATCGGTACCTTTTGATACTATCCTCTGCTTTTGTCTCTTCCTCAGAAGGCAGGATGTTTGCTTTTGACTGCAGACGATTTTCTACATTCTGTCCAGGATCTCTTCTCTGATCATCAGTCTGGGAAAAAAAAAAGATTCATAAAAAAAAAAAAAAAAAAAAAGGATTTTTGTGTTACACACCTCTAAAATCCTTCTATCGCATAGTTCATTGGGGGACACAGAAGATAGCAAGTATATGCTGTCGACACTAAGCTAGAAAAGTGTTAGCTCCTCCCGCACAGCCTGAGCCTGAAACAAACACTAAAAGTAATAGTAACCCTAGAATGAGTCTGTAGTAATAGGAACCCTAGAATGAGTCTGTAGTAATAGGAACCCTAGAATGAGTCTGCAGTAATAGGAACCCTAAGATGAGGCTGTAGTAATAGGAACCCCAAGAATAGTCTGTAGTAATAGGAACCCTAAGATGAGTCTGTGGTAATAGGAACCCTAAGATGAGTCTGCATTAATATGAACCCTAAGATGAGTCTGTAGTAATAGCAACCCTAAGATGAGTCTGTAGTAATAGGAACCCTAGAATGAGTCTGCAGTAATAGGAACCCTAAGAAGAGCCTGCAGTAATAGGAACCCTAGAATGAGTCTATAGTTATAGGAACCCTAGAATGAATATGTAGTACTAGAAACCCTAGAATGAGTCTGTAGTACTAGGAACCCTAGAATGAGTCTGCAGTAATAGGAACCCTAAGATGAGCCTGCAGTAATAGGAACCCTAGAATGAGTCTATAGTTATAGGAACCCAAGAATGAATATGTAGTACTAGAAACCCTAGAATGAGTCTGTAGTACTAGGAACCCTAGAATGAGTCTGCAGTAATAGGAACCCTAAGATGAGCCTGCAGTAATAGGAACCCTAAGATGAGCCTGCAGTAATAGGAACCCTAGAATGAATATGTAGTACTAGAAACCCTAGAATGAGTCTGTAGTACTAGGAACCCTAGAAAGAGTCTGTAGTAATAGGAACCCTAGAATGAGTCTGCAGTAATAGGAACCCTAAGATGAGGCTGTAGTAATAGGAACCCCAAGAATAGTCTGTAGTAATAGGAACCCTAAGATGAGTCTGTGGTAATAGGAACCCTAAGATGTGTCTGTGGTAATAGGAACCCTAAGATGAGTCTGCATTAATATGAACCCTAAGATGAGTCTGTAGTAATAGCAACCCTAAGATGAGTCTGTAGTAATAGGAACCCTAGAATGAGTCTGCAGTAATAGGAACCCTAGAATGAGTCTGCAGTAATAGGAACCCTAAGATGAGTCTGCAGTAATAGGAACCCTAGAATGAGTCTGCAGTAATAGGAACCCTAGAATGAGTCTGCAGTAATAGGAACCCTAAGATGAGTCTGCAGTAATAGGAACCCTAAGATGAGTCTGCAGTAATAGGAACCCTAAGATGAGTCTTTAGTAACAGGAACCCTAGAATGAGTCTATAGTTATAGGAACCCTAGAATGAATCTGTAGTACTAGGAACCCTAGAATGAGTCTGTAGTAATAGGAACCCTAGAATGAGTCAGCAGTAATAGGAACCCTAGAATTAGTCTGTAGTAATAGGAACCGTAAGATGAATCTGCAGTAATAGGAACCCTAAGATGAGTGTGCAGTAATAGGAACCCTAAGATTAGTCTGTAGTGATAGGAACCTAGAATGAGGCTGCAGTAATAGGAACCCTAAGATGGGTCTTTAGTAACAGGAACCCTAGAATGAGTCTATAGTTATAGGAATCCTAGAATGAATCTGTAGTACTAGGAACCCTAGAATGAGTCTGTAGTACTAGGAACCCTAGAAAGAGTCTGTAGTAATAGGAACCCTAGAATGAGTCTGCAGTAATAGGAACCCTAAGATGAGGCTGTAGTAATAGGAACCCCAAGAATAGTCTGTAGTAATAGGAACCCTAAGATGAGTCTGTGGTAATAGGAACCCTAAGATGTGTCTGTGGTAATAGGAACCCTAAGATGAGTCTGCATTAATATGAACCCTAAGATGAGTCTGTAGTAATAGCAACCCTAAGATGAGTCTGTAGTAATAGGAACCCTAGAATGAGTCTGCAGTAATAGGAACCCTAGAATGAGTCTGCAGTAATAGGAACCCTAAGATGAGTCTGCAGTAATAGCAACCCTAGAATGAGTCTGCAGTAATAGGAACCCTAGAATGAGTCTGCAGTAATAGGAACCCTAAGATGAGTCTGCAGTAATAGGAACCCTAAGATGAGTCTGCAGTAATAGGAACCCTAAGATGAGTCTTTAGTAACAGGAACCCTAGAATGAGTCTATAGTTATAGGAACCCTAGAATGAATCTGTAGTACTAGGAACCCTAGAATGAGTCAGTAGTACTAGGAACCCTAGAATGAGTCTGTAGTAATAGGAACCCTAGAATGAGTCAGCAGTAATAGGAACCCTAGAATTAGTCTGTAGTAATAGGAACCGTAAGATGAATCTGCAGTAATAGGAACCCTAAGATGAGTGTGCAGTAATAGGAACCCTAAGATTAGTCTGTAGTGATAGGAACCTAGAATGAGGCTGCAGTAATAGGAACCCTAAGATGGGTCTTTAGTAACAGGAACCCTAGAATGAGTCTATAGTTATAGGAATCCTAGAATGAATCTGTAGTACTAGGAACCCTAGAATGAGTCTGTAGTAATAGGAACCCTAGAATGAGTCTGTAGTAATAGGAACCCTAGAATGAGTCTGTAGTAATAGGAACCCTAAGATGAATCTGCAGTAATAGGAACCCTAAGATGAGTCTATAGTTATAGGAGCCCTATAAGGGGTCTGGCCTCTCGAGGATAAGAGAAGCTCATTCAGAAGAACCAGTAGATATCCCAAGTCCAGAAGAAAAATATGGATGAAAGTTTTATCCCCAATGAACTTGGTGGGACACAGAAGACCGAAGGACGTCCAAAAGCAGTCCCCCGAGGGAGGGAACAAGAACATAGCACTACCAGGGATTCTTTCTGCATGGGGAGGGGGGGGGGGCAACTGGAAAAAGCACCTACAAAGCACCTTTGGATAGGGGATAAGATGTATAAATAGGGGAGGCAGGGAAGCGGAAGAGGCAGGGGATCAGACCCGAGAGTCAACAGTACTGAGTGCTTCTGCTCCTTGCTTTCACCCTCCCGTTAATAAGAACCACTATATGGCTAAGGACTCTAGCACCCTCAGGGGGGATTGCATCTAGTCTGGCCATCCAAACTGATGGTCCCACTGAATAAGATGAGAAGATTAAACTCAATCACCACCTAAAAAGGAAAATAAAACAAAACTAAATTTAAAAAAATACAGGACAGGTCTGCCTCCTATGGACACTAAGCTAAAACTGATCATCTCACTGTATGCAGGAGGGGTGCAGGCTGTTCAGGAGGAGCTAGCAGAAAAGATAATGAATGGCACTCACCAGGTTCCAGATGTGAAGGTAGATTAAAGGGGTACTCCGGTGAATAACTTTTTTTTTTTTTTTTTTAAATCAACTGGTGCCAGAAAGTTAAACAGATTTGTAAATTACTTCTATTAAAAAATCTTAATCCTTCCTGTACTTTTTAGCTGCTGAATACTACAGTGGAAATTCTTTTCCATTTGAAACACAGAGCTGTCTGCTGACATCATGAGCACAGTGCTCTCTGCTGACATCTCTGTCCATTTTAGGAACTGTCCAGAGTAAAAGGAAATCCCCATAGCAAACATATGTTGTTCTGGACAGTTCCTAAAATGGACAGAGATGTCAGCAGAGAGCACTGTGCTCATGATGTCAGCAGACAGCTCTGTGTTTCAAAAAGAAAATAATTTCCGCTGTAGTATTCAGCAGCTTATAAGTACAGGAAGGATTAAGATTTTTTAATAGAAGTAATTTACAAATCTGTTTAACTTTCTGGCACCAGTCGATAAAAAAAAAAAAAAAATGAAAAAAAGTTTTCACCGGAGTACCCCTTTAATTCACAGAAAGTGCAAAAATACATACATGGCATGGGGAGAGCTGTGGCGTCTGTGCTCTCCCCATGCCATGTATGAATTTTTACACTCTGTGAATAAATCATTCATCTTCATTTCTGCATTGCTGAAGACTGGTTTCACGTGGATTTGAGCCCCCCAGGGATAGAAGGTTGCGGAGCAGTGTGTAGCTGTCTATGGAAGGTTTAATGCATGAGAAGCCGGAGTTTATGAGCAGTGCCGAGTGTTTCTTTATGGACTTTGTTTTTCTTGCTAAGTGTCGCCTCCTAGTGGCAGCAACATATACCCACAGTCTTCTGTGTTCCCCAATGATATGAGTGAGAAATTTATTTCTGAATTGGTTTCAGCCTTACTACCCAAAAAAACAGGTTCTCTGACTATCAACATGGAAGCCAAAAACCAACCCCTGCCTCTGAAAAAAAATGCTGGGTGATAACCCTAATGGAAGCTGTCAGGGAGGTCATACTGGCCGTCAGGAATATAGGGGCAGATTTATCAAAACCAGTCCAGAGGAAAAGTTAAACAGTTGCAAATGGCGACCAATCAGATCGCTCCTTTCATTTTTGAAAAGGCCTCTGCAAAATGAAAGAAGCGATCTGATTGGTTGCTATGGGCAACTCAACAACTTTTCCTCTGGACGGGTTTTGATAAATCTCCCCCATAATGTCTATTTCTGATTATATCAGAGATATGATGCAGTTCTGTCACTCACCTGTATCCGCTGCGGTAAGTTGGTTTTTAGCAATGTTAGCGGTAAAGTCGTGGATGGATCCGGTACAAGATGCAACAACGTTGGAGCTTTGGTGCTGGGCTTCTTCACGGCCGGGACGTAGAGCACTGGATCTGAGCGCAGGTGGAGCAGAGGGATTCCTACTTTGTTCTGTTCACTGCCAAAAAGACTGATTTGCGGTTTTCCTTTTCTGTCTCTGTCCCTATAGAACTGCTGAGCGGCTGTCTGTGAACTGGACTGATGTATTGGGGGTCCTCTGCTCACAGCTTCTGCCCAATTTGGGGTACTACTGGCATCACCGGCACCTATGCGCTGGGTTATATGGGAGGATACAGGTGCCGGCATCCTCGGGGCAGAGCTAAGCGGTGCCCACTCTTCCCTCACTGGGGGTCTCAGTGGTAACATCTGGGGCTCTGACTGCAGTTTCAGTAGTGGAAATCCATTGTGGTTCTTTGTAGCTGGAGATCTGATGAGAGATGGAGTCTTGTGTGGTCCGGATGGAGGCGTTATTAAGGGCAGCCCATGTGGAGGAGCAGTGCTTAGTAATCCCAACCTTGCCGCGATCTTTCCTTCAGTGTTAACCTGGCTGGGAGGAATGTGGAGCTCTGGAAGTTTCTGCACAGGAAATATGAGTAAAATGTAGTATAAATGGTGGCTGAAATCACAGTTGTCGTATGTCAGCCCACCCCAACCTCCCCCACACCAGCAGCCATCTCTCCTCTGTGAACACGAGGGGCGTTTGTGTCCTAGGCACTTCTGGACCTTAAGTAGTGTCCTTCACTGTTGGCAGTACCTGTTGCTAGGTGCTAAGTAGGCCTATTCATGCATTGTTCATCAGGGAACATGCTGTACTTCTGAATTTATCACTACAAAAAGAATGTGCTTAACTGGAAAGAAATACTTATAGGCTATCACTTCTTTAAAGAGTACCTGTCATGATCTTGTTAAATTTTATAATCCTCTCAGTTCACTGCCCCACCATGATAAACCACCCCCTGCCTTTATTTTTATTATTTTTCAGTTTTCTACCTTGATATCACTCTGTATTTTCTGCTCAGTCTCAGTCAGATTCACAGACTGGGAAGGGGCGTTCCCCAGCAGGCGTGACATCATCTGAAGCCATACAGGGGAGAACTTCCTCCCTCACTCTGATACACACAGCCCAGAGAAGTTCAGTGTGAGATGAGCTATGATTGGATAAGACTGCACCCCCACCCCCCAACCACCACTTCTTGATTTTGGACTTTTTCCATGCCAGCAGGAGTCCAAAGTCTGTGCAAGAAATGGGGGGAAATGTGCTCTGGACAGGTAGGGAGACACCCAGTGGCAGCTTTTTTTAAATACAAAAAAAAAAAAAAAAATTACATAGAAATCTATTTTTTTTTTTTTTAAACAAAGTACATTAGAAACATTTATTATTTACCATAAGGAGTGTAATAGCAAAAATTAGTTTTAACAAGAGTGCCCATTTAAGGGCCGATCCAGTAGCTGACAACTACTATAATACTGGTTGGTATATACATGATGTCTGCTGGACTACACCTACTTCAGGTGCCTTGCCTAACCCGTTAACGACCATGGATGTGTATACTCGTCCATGTGCCGCTAACGGGGCATGGCGTGGGCTCCCGACTCGAGCCCACGTCATACCGGCCGGCCCCCAGCTGATTCCTGTAGCCGGCAGTAATAGCAGACATGCAGCGATCGCCGCGGGCGGCTTTAACTCATGTAATCGCCGCTGTCCCCGGTGGTCCAGTGTGGTGGATCGCCCACCCACAGCACGATTGGGGGGGGGGGGGGTTATCCACTTCTGAGGTAGCCTGAGGGCTTACCTCTCCTGTAGTGCCAGCTCCTGCACTAAGAATGACAAAGCCTGGCAAGACCAGGCTTTGTCAATGAAGCACAGAGCACACAGATCAATGTGGTTCTATGGAACCAAATTGATCTGTATAAGGAATCAAATGATTCCTCCTAAAAGGGGACTAAAAGTGTAAAAAAATAAATAAATAAAAAAGTTTAAAAGACACGCACATTAACCCCTTCCTTATGAAAAGTTTAAATAATCCCCCTTTTCCCAAACTCCATATAAAAAAAATATATAAACCTAATAAATATAAACATATGTGGTATATGTGAACTGTAAGAATATATCATTAAACAAACCACACGGTCAATGGCGTACGCGCAAAAAAAATTCCAAAGTCCAAAATAGAGTATTTTTGGTCACTTTTTATACCATAAAA
Organism: Hyla sarda; assembly: GCF_029499605.1. NCBI lineage: Eukaryota > Metazoa > Chordata > Amphibia > Anura > Hylidae > Hyla > Hyla sarda. The sequence continues at coordinate 592,090,223 of NC_079189.1, read as the reverse complement.
AATCGAATAAAAAACGATCAAAATTAATTAGTGAATCAAAACAAAATTGGTACCGGTAAGAACTTCAGATCACGGCGCAAATTATGAGCACTCCTACAGCCCCGTACGCAAAAATATAAAAAAGTTATAGGGGTCAGAAGAGGACAATTTTCATTTTCCTGCATGTAGTTATGATTTTTTCCAGAAGTACGACAAAATCAAACCTATATAAGTAGGGTATCATTTTAATCGTATGGATAAAGTGTAATTTTTACCGAAAAATGTACTGCGTAGAAACGGAAGCCCCCAAAATTTACAAAATGATGGCGTTTTCTCTTCAATTTTGTCGTACGATGATTTTTTTTCCCCGTTTTGCTGTAGATTTTTTGGGTAAAATGACTGATGTCATTACAAAGTAGAATTGGTGGCGCAAAAAAAAAAAAATAAATAAATAATAATAAGCCCTCATATGGTTTTTTAGGTGCAAAATTGAAAGGGTTATGATTTTTTAAAAGGTAAGGAGGAAAAAACGAAAGTGCAAAAACAGGGTTAACAATGCTGAATACGGATCAGACCCTAGTGAGGGCCGGCAAAGCAAAAAAAAAAATTTAATAATAATATGCATTATTAAAATGCATGACATGGTTTATGTTTCTTATTTCTTACATAATTCTATCCAAAGGCAGCAATGAGAAGACAGAACACGATACCTGCAGATTCTCCTTGTTATTCGGCTCCGTTCTGGCCGTTTTTTCGGCCGCAGTGACTGCGCTGTCTGTCTGCCCTACGACCTTCTCCCGCTGTGTGTCTGGCACAGGTTCTGCAGGTTCGTTTTGTGATGGAGCCTGAGGAATAACCTGCAGTGCAGAGCGTTCACCCATGGGGTTCATCATTGGACTCCTGATCTGTGCAGTTTGCTCCAGGACGTGCTGCAGCGCTGGCATAGCTGCGAACGACGACCCCACCACTTGCATTAGTCCCATGAAGTTTATTTGCTGAAGCTGGGAAATAAACAGATAAGAGAAAACCTGCAGCCGCTGATCTGAGAGATGGAAACAGTGGACAACCCTCCCGGTATGGTGCTACAGATTTCATTTCCACCACTGGAAAAGTGCAGTGTTTCCCAACCAGGATGCCTCCAGCTGTTGTAAAACTACAACTCCCAACATTATGGGAATTGTAGTTCTGCAACAGCTGGTGGCACACTAGTTGAAAAATACTGATATAGTGAAAGAAATTTACTAATACAGTCTTAGGGTGGGTTCACACTACGTTTTCTCCCATACGGGAGCGCATACGGCAGGGGGGAGCTAAAACCTCGCGCTTCCGTATGCCTTCGTATGCGCTCCCATATGTCATTCATTTCAATGAGCCGGCCAGAGTGAAACGTTCGGTCCGGTCGGCTCATTTTTGCGCCGTATGCGCTTTTACAACCGGACCTAAAACCGTGGTTGACCACAGTTTTAGGTCCGGTTGTAAAAGCGCATACGGCGCAAAAATGAGCCGACCGGACCGAACGTTTCACTCCGGCCGGCTCATTGAAATGAATGACATACGGGAGCGCGAGGTTTTAGCTCCCCCCTGCCGTATGCGCTCCCGTACGGGAGAAAACGTAGTGTGAACCCAGCCTTAGACAGTGCAAACCTAGACAACCAGACTAGGAAGGTGCCAGATTTATAACAGCGGCTCAGGCAAACTGATCTATCCTGTGCATCTTTAGACTATTTATTTATTTCTTTTTATTAACCCCGGTGGAAAACATTTTTTTTTTTAATCTACTGGTGCCAGAAAATTAAACAGATTTGTAAATGACTTCTATTAAAAAATCTTTACCCTTCCAGTACATATTAGCAGCTGTATGCTACAGAGGAAATTTCTTTATTTTTGAATTTCTTTTTTGTCTTGTCCGCAGTGCTCTCTGCTGACACCTGATGCCCGTATCAGGAACTGTCCAGAGCAGGAGAAAATCCTCATAGCAAACCTATGCTGTTCTGGACAGTTCCTGACACGGACAGAGGTGTCAGCAGAGAGCACTGTGGTCAGACAGAAAGGAAATTCAAAAATAAAATTCCTCTGTAGCATACAGCTGTCACGCCCCCTCCCATAGGCTTGCATTGAGGGGGCGGAGCATGACATATCAAGGGGGCGGAGCTGTGACTTCACAATACTCCGGCCCCGTGATCGGCAGTCATCAGACCCAGAGCGGACATGCTCTGGGGGCTGATGGTAACGGGGTGCTGCGTGAAAGATCACTGGGGTCCCCAGCGGCGGGACCCCCGGGATCAGGCATCTTATCCCCTATCCTTTGGATAGGGGATAAGATGTCTTAGTGCCGGAGTACCACCTCTAACTTGTTATTTTGTATACGGGATGTATGAGGCCTAGTTTTTTTGCACCGTGATCTGTTGTATTTTTTAGTACCACTTTGGCATATATGTGACTTTTTGATCGCTTTTAATGCATTATTTTTTTTAAATGTGATGTGACCAAAAAGCTGAAATGTTGGCCTTTTTATTTTACATTTACACCGTTCGCCATACGGGATTAACATTATATTTTTATAGTTCGGACATTTACGCACGCGGCGATAGCAAATATGTTTATAATTTATTAAGCCTTTTTAAAATGGGGAAAAGGGGTCTTTCTTCTTTCACTTATTTTTTTAAACTAACTTAAGGGGTTAAAGGGGTTTATCCTGCAGGAGTTTTTTTAAGTTTTTTTTTTTTTGGAAAACAATGATTTAAAAAATGTAAACCTTTAGTCACCTCCAGGACTCATGCTGCAGTTTAGGAAGATGATCACAGAGCAGGACGCATGACTGTCGGGCCCAATGTGTCCCAAATCGCGAGTTGCCGAGTGACAGTATGGGACGTTAGGGATGACAGTCAGGTTACAGCTCAGAAAAAAGATGACTGGAGGTAAATACATTTTATTTTTTTATATCCCACACAATGGCCATAGTTTTGATAAATCCCTCCTCCTGCTGGATAACACCTTTAACCTGTTGTGGAAAAAGGGCGTACCTGTACGCCCTTCGCCCGCTCCCTTTCTATAACGTGGGGCCACAAGCGGGTCAGGCCCGGCCTCTAACAATGGGCGTGACCCGTGGCTAACAGGGCATATTACCGATCGGGGTGCCGCGCGCTATTAACACTTTAGACGTGACGTTCAAAGATGATCGCCGCGTCTAAAGTTACAAAAATACACTCCAGACAGCTCAGTTGGGCCCATCGGGACCATCGCGGTGAAATCGTGTCCGATCGCCGAATGACTGCTCCGTGCCTGAGATCCAGGCAGGAGCAGCCAAGCGGCGATAACACTGATCAATGCTATTGTATAACAAAGCATTGATCAGTGAAGGAAATCAGTGTGTGCAATTTTACAGTCCCCTATGGGGGCTATAACACTGCAAAAAAAGTGTCACATCTCGGGGGCTGCAACCAGATCGCAAGAGGTCCCAGCGGCGGGACCCCTACGATCAGACATCTTATCCCCTATCTAGGATAAGATGTATAAGGCAGGAATACCCCTTTAAAAAGTCACACATTTTGTTGCATGGGTTAAAAAGTCACAGAGGGGGCTCCAAGTGGAGTACTAAAGTAAGAAATGCGTTTAGCACCATATTTATCATCACATGCCGTGCACCACTTAATAAATTTGGCGCAAGTACACAGTTTCCACCACAAATTAATGTTATAAAAAGATGAGCACCTACACCACTCTTGATGAATTTCCCCCCATTATCTCTACCTGAGACCTTATCTAACAAGTCTACCTGAAGGAGTCTAAACATTTCGTCTTGAAGAAGTTGTCTGACGGCTTCGGAGCTGGTGACCAGTTGAGGGTTTTGGCCTCCATTAGGATTAGTAGGTTCTGTCCGATCAGTGGTAGGAGCAGGAGGCAGGAGGAAATGGCCCGGCTGGGGGGCTGGAGGAGTACATCCAGCAGGAACAGGGGGTTGGGGGGCCGGAGGGGTACATCCAGAAGGAACAGGGAGTTCCCTTAATCTGGGAAAGAAAACAACCAAAAACAAAGTGACTGATCAAAAGATCAGGAACAAACATAAAACGCATAGATCATTGCTTTACCTGTATACTCCATGTGCTGTCATCTGTGTATATACTGCTGACACTAGGTTATACTGGAATCATACCACTAGATCCCCCAGTCCTGTCCCTTTAATACAATTACACCCTGCAGTCATTACATGTTTGTTTATCATCTCCAGAGCAACCAAGGCAACTGTGGAAGCCCAGGATCTACACCTTCCTGTGTGCACTGAAAGGAATCAATGTGCAGGAAAGTCTTAAAGGGACACTGGCTAAAAAATATATATATATCACCAAGCTTTAATGAGGGGACAAATACAACTCTCCAGTCGTGCGATAGGTGAATGGTTTCTGCCGACAATTCAAATCAATGTGCAGGAATATATATATATAAAAAATTATATATATATATATATATATATTAATATATATATATATTAATATATATATATATATATATATTAATATATATATATATATATATACATATACATATATATATATATATATATATATACACATATATATATATATATATATATATACACATATATATATATATATATATATATATATATATATATACACACATATATATATACATACACACATACACACACACACACTCCCATCTATGATGGTTGCCACATGGAAATTATTGAGGGGTACATTTAGGTACTAAGAAACCCCTCTTCGAGCAGTTTATATGAAGAAGAGTTCAGAAAATGACCTATTGTGACATCACGCCATGCCCCCTTTTGACGTCACACCCCACCCCCTCCATTCCTGTCTATGGGAGGGGGCGTGACGGCAGTCACGCCCCCTCCCATAGACAAGAATGGAGGGGGTATGGCGTGACGTCACAACGGGGCATGCCATGATGTCACGAGGGGGCGTGGCCAACCCATTTTGTGCCTCCAGCTGTTGCCAAGCCCCCATACCCATTCCTCCTACCTTGTCCCGCCCCTGGCCTGCAGGCAAGCGGTGGGACAAGGCAGGGGGAATGGAGATTTGGGGCTTGGCAACAGCTGGAGGCACAAAATGGGTCAGGTCACTGGCGGATCCGCAGTGTACAATACGCTGCAAATCCGTTACGTGTGACCCTACCCTTATAAAAGTTTTGCATTTGTCTATGGGGTTCTTTGCTAAATTCCCTGAAACCCTTTAGCCCAAACTTTTGAGATTTTCATTACCGACAACCTCTGAGACAACAGTGATAAAAACCTACAAATGGTTCTGGATATTGGGGAGGTGAAGAGTTTGGCACTCACTGTGACACTTCTCTTATTTTCGGTTCCTCAGGTTCTGGAGCTTGATGTGTAGAGTCAGGAGGCAGGTTCTGCAGAGAAGAACATCATAACTTTTGGAGTAGGTAGTGACCATGGTCATAACCGATATTCCCCATTGGTTACGATCATAGACAGTGACTAGTGATTCAGAACTCACCTCTGACTCTCGTAGTACAGGACGGATACTGACGGAAATCTTCAAGCTTCTTTGGGTGTCACTTTCTTCTTCTCCTTGGTCATCTTGCAAACAAAGAGGATTTTGAACATTAGTGCGTCATCCTATGGTTCTATTGCCACTCATCAGTGCTTTATATACATTCTAGAGGTATAGGGGCTATTTGGCGGCACCACAACCACCATGTGTGACAGAGTTTTCCTTCTCGGCGTTAAAGGGGTAATCCAGCCATAGACATTTTATCCCCTATCCAAAGGATAGAGAATAATATGTGTGATCACGGGAGTGGGGGGGGCGCCACAGGGACCCTCCGCGATCTCCGTGCACCTCCCTGACATTCTGTGGCGGGCTGCTGCTCCAGTCTCGGAAACCTCTGTGTTTTTGGGACTAGAGACGTGATGTCACGCCGCTTCCCCTTGTGACGTCACACCATGCCCCCTCCATTCATGTCTATGGGAGGGGGCGTGACGGCCGTCACGCCCCCTCCCATAGACATAAATGGAGGGGGCGTGGCGTGACATCACGTCTCTAGTCCCAAAAACACAGAGGTTTCCGAGACTGGAGCAGCAGCCCGCCACAAAATGTCAGGGAGGTGCACGGAGATAGTAGAGGGTCCCAGTGGTGACCACCCACTCCCGCCATCACACATCTTATTCCCTATCCTTTGGATAGGGGATAAAAGGTCTATGGCTAGAATATGCCTTTAAATCCCTATCATAAGGCCATGACACATACAACTTACAGAGAATACAAAACCAAAAGAAGTTACCAGATTCTGACAGAACACTCGTTTGGTCTGGTTGGTGGTTGTCACACAGGACAGATGCATCGTCCTTTGACTTTTCATGAAGACCCGACGTCCTCTGCGGACTTAGTTCACGGCTTACTCTGCTCATTTTTGACAATGCTCTGAGGGTACAGGACAGGGATATGGCTCTTGGATACGGATGTGATATAAACATAAATCTACAGTAATGATGGAAATGAATACTCACATGGAAGCGCTTTTCTCCTCCGATGGGTCATCTAGCTCATGTACGATACAGGGGGAAGTTCTCTCTGACTGCAAATCCTCTACAGCCCCGCTGGGTCTGTCCAGTACATTGGAGGCCACTTCAGATGGTAAAACAGGAGCTGCAATGTGTTCGCTGGGAGGAGCCTGAAATGAACAAGGGTCAACAATGACAGTCTGATGGCGGTCTGCCCACTAACATTCATTCCTCATCGGCATCATTGGGATAAGTGTCCAAAGAGGAGTCTGGTAGCTGCTCACATGTTCAGACAATTATGGTTTTAGAACACCATATAAAAAAGAGAAAAATATAGTTCCAGCTCACCGTTTTAGTGTCGTGTCTCACCGGGTTTGGTATTGGCTCCACACAATAAGGCTAGGTTCAGACTACGGAATTTCCGACAGAAATTCAGTCGTAAAATTTCCGTCAGAAATTCCGCTTGCTAAAATGTCTAGTGTAGTGAATGGTTTTCCGTTCACAAATTCACACTTCGGAATTTGTGAAGCGGAAAATCTGCTTAGTAAATCCGCTTAGAATTCCTTGCGGAACACATTGCAGTCTATGGGAGGAACTCAGAATCTCCGGGCGGAAATTTTCTGCCTGGAGATTCCGTAGTCTGAACCTAGCCTAAGAAGACATCAGGTCCGGCTTCTTGCAACTTCCTTCATCTATTCAGGACTCCATAAAACCCTGTGGTTTAATGGAGTCCTGAATATTAAAGTTAAAGGAAAACTGTAGTGGTATGTAACTTATCCCCTATCCAAAGCATAGGGGTAAGTTATAGATCACGGTGGTTCCGACCGCTGGGACCATCCCGCGATCAGCTGTATGGGGCCCAGGCTGTCCATATGAAGGGAGCGTTTCCTACCCGCTGACACGCTCCCTCCATGTATCTCTACGGGTGGGGGGGTAGTTGGGTGTCGGCCACTGCATCATACTGGTGTTGGACACACCCCCTTCCTGCGAACGGCCAGGGCCCCGTACTGGAGGCTGGGATGGGAATAATTTATATACCACTACAGTTTTCCTTTAAGTTGCATAACACAAAGCTGGACTTGACTGTAAGTTTGGCTGGCTTGTAATAAAATAGTGCCTGAAGAACAACAAATGCTACTGGTAGTGTAGAGACTGGCTCTACTCCCCCAATAAAGAAATGCACAAGCGCCACCACAAAACTTTATGGTTAATTTAGATTTACTACTTGAAGACCAAGGTATGACCATACTCGACAGCACTGCTGTGGAGCTCACTAAATCCTATGAATACAGGGAGATTAGAAAAGTGCTGACTGCAATTAATGGCCTAAGGCCATAGGGCATAAGATGTGTGATCACAAGGGGTCCGGCCGCTGGGACCCCCCACAATCTCAGGGCTGGGGCCACGGCGTTCTGAACATAGAAGCTTGAAGCTTCCGTGTTCATGACGTCATGCCACGCCCCCTCCATTCATGTCTATGGGACGGGGCGTGACGGCTAGTGCATAGCCTCCTCCTATAGACATGAATGAAGGGGGCGTGATGGCTGTGGTCACCCATCATCCGCGGTATTGCAGCCATAGACATCTTATCCCCTATACAAAGCATAGGGAATAAGATGTGTGATTGCGGGGGGTCTGCCGCTGGGACCTTGACGATCTTCGTGCAGCATTTGGCATTCTTTTGCCGAGCTGCTGCTCCAGTCTCGGAAACCTCTGTTTTTCTGATACTGGAGAAGTGACACCACACCTCCTCGTGATGTCCCGCCACACGCCCTTGTGACACCACGCCCCCTCCATTCATGTCTATCATGCCACACCCCTCCCATAGACATGAATGGAGGGGGCGGGGCTTGACATCATGTCTCCAGTCCCGGAAACACAGAGGTGCTGTGACGGGTGCTGCATGGAGATCGCGGAGGGCACCAGTGGCGGGACCCCCCGCTATCAGACATCTTATCCCCTATCCTTTGGATGGGATAAGCTGTCTAAGAAGTCTAAAGAGCATGTCATGTAAAGAGTCAGAGATATGGGGTAAGTCCACATCAGATAGACAGGGGTCCAGTCGCAGGAGCCTCTGCAATATGCAGTTAGTGTAACGTGGGGGCACGGATTTAGCTAAACACTATATTATCTATATTATTATTTGTTTTCTCCGAGTTCTGCTTCAATAACATGTGCTCTTTTTATACAAGAATCCATTTAATGTAAAATAAAATGTGAATCCTTTACTAGACCAGCACTAAATAGTGTACTACTGCCCCCAACAATAAACAGGATGTAACATCTTACATATTGGATGTAGATATTCCCCAGGTAAGGCTTCTCCAGCAGCCATATTGCAGTGAGTAAGGCAGCGGAGGAGGTCTTGACCCGGATTGCAGTGGTGGCAGCTACATGGCGCAGTTCCACTTTGCCCGCACTCCAGAACAACCTCCGCTCAGACCACCGGATCATCCATTCCACCAGTTTGGCTTCATTACTGTATTTAGCCTGTAGTTCCTCCCCAAGTTCTTCGCTCGGGTTGCAGTGTTTGTTTTGGATTAATCTACAGCTACACTGCTCATTCCAAAGAGGAGACAACAGGGAGGATCGTGTCAGGTTGCCACCATTGTCCTGCAGTTTCTTCCGTCCATGATCTTGTAGACCAAACAGACCACTTCTGACTGACCGTCTTGATATGTTGGGAAAGGATTTCTTACAGGAGGTGATCGGCTTCCCCAGTATTATGGTAGGGGACATGGCATGGGTAGGGTCTACGGCACCTTGTGTTTGAGGCAATTCACCCTCCATACCCACAGAGTCACGCAAACTATCAACATTTAAAGTAAAGCAGGATCCAGCGCTAAAAACGCTTCTTATCCCGGCTCTCACCAGCTTGCGCTTCAGGGTGGTGTGAACGTCAAAGACAAGGGAGTTCAGCTCGTGTTCCCGCAGCTGTGAAGAGAAGGACGTGAGGAAAGGGATCCCTGGTTCACCACTATGAAGATCTCTGTCCAGGAGGTAACTGAGGAACAGATCTAAAAACCTTGTGTATTCCTCATCATTGCACTCAAACTCCCAGGTGCCAACTTTAGGAGGAGATGGACCACTCTCCCTGGGCATTCCTCTTTTTTTCCTTGATTTCTTTTTGGCTGCTTTGCTTACATTTCCAGTATTTGAATCCAAGGCAATGCTAGAACCCATTCTAAAAAATAAAATAAAAAAATGTAAAAAATAAACGTGGTAATAACTTTTTTTTTTTTTTTTCCATTGGTCAGACGAGGGTCAAATCTATCAACTTGTAAGCATGCATACAAATAATATTTTGGTGGATCCAATGTAATTATCTGTTGTAGGAACAGCAGATCCAATCTTCTACAATAGTAATGAAACAAGTATTACCTGTCATCTCCTCCAGTACACATCAATGCATCAGATAAAGTGTCTGTGTCACTGTAGATCTGTGGCCTCCCCAGGTCAGTGAGCGTGCTCCTGCTGAGACTTGTGGTGCCCAGCGAGTACTTGTCATAGCAGCGAGACTCATCCTCTAGAGATTCATCCAGAGGAGGTTCCCACAAATGCATCTCTACTGAACCAATGTTTCTCTGAACACGTTTGAGAGTCTTTATCCGCACCTTCTGCATGTTATGGATAATGACAGACATCATCTCCTCACCGTGGAGTCCTAGAATAGGCACAGAATAGTCCCGTACGATGATGAAATGCCAACTAGAGCTGGAATGTGTACATACATAATATACCCTGTAGTATTCTGTAATATACTGGAGAAATGCACTCACTATTCTGCTGGTGAGGTCACTGTGAACATACATTACTTATCCTGTACTGATCCTGAGTTATATCCTGTATTATACTCCAGAGCTGTACTCACTATTCTGCTGGTGAGGTCACTGTGTACATACATTACATTACTTATCCTGTACTGATCCTGAGTTATATCCTGTATTATACTCCAGAGCTGTACTCACTATTCTGCTGGTGAGGTCACTGTGTACATACATTACATTACTTATCCTGTACTGATCCTGAGTTATATCCTGTATTATACTCCAGAGCTGCACTCACTATTCTGCTGGTGAGGTCACTGTGTACATACATTACATTACTTATCCTGTACTGATCCTGAGTTATATCCTGTATTATTCTCCAGAGCTGTACTCACTATTCTGCTGGTGAGGTCACTGCGTACATACATTACATTACTTATCCTGTACTGATCCTGAGTTATATCCTGTATTATACTCCAGAGCTGTACTCACTATTCTGCTGGTGAGGTCACTGTGTACATACATTACATTACTTATCCTGTACTGATCCTGAGTTATATCCTGTATTATACCCCAGATCTGTACTCACTATTCTGCTGGTGAGGTCACTGTATACATACATTACATTACTTATCCTGTACTGATCCGGAGTTATATCCTGTATTATACGCCAGATCTGTACTCACTATTCTGCTGGTGAGATCACTGTGTATATACATTACTTATCCTGTACTGACCCTGAGTTATATCCTCTATTGTACTCCAGAGCTGTACTCACTAATCTGCTGGTGAGATCACTGTGTATATACATTACTTATCCTGTACTGATCCTGAGTTATATCCTCTATTGTACTCCAGAGCTGTACTCACTATTCTGCTGGTGAGATCACTGTGTATATACATTACTTATCCTGTACTGATCCTGAGTTATATCCTGTATTATACTCCAGAGCTGTACTCACTATTCTGCTGGTGAGGTCACTGTGAACATACATTACTTATCCTGTACTGATCCTGAGTTATATCCTGTATTATACTCCAGAGCTGTACTCACTATTCTGCTGGTGAGGTCACTGTGTACATACATTACATTACTTATCCTGTACTGATCCTGAGTTATATCCTGTATTATACTCCAGAGCTGTACTCACTATTCTGCTGGTGAGGTCACTGTGTACATACATTACATTACTTATCCTGTACTGATCCTGAGTTATATCCTGTATTATACTCCAGAGCTGTACTCACTATTCTGCTGGTTAGGTCTATGTGTACATACATTACATTACTTATCCTGTACTGATCCTGAGTTATATCCTGTATTATACTCCAGAGCTGTACTCACTATTCTGCTGGTGAGGTCACTGTGTACATACATCACATTACTTATCCTGTACTGATCCTGAGTTATATCCTGTATTATACTCCAGAGCTGTACTCACTATTCTGCTGGTGAGGTCACTGTGTACATACATTACATTACTTACTCTGTACTGATCCGGAGTTATATCCTGTATTATACTCCAGAGCTGTACTCACTATTCTGCTGGTGAGGTCACTGTGTACATACATTACTTATCCTGTACTGATCCTGAGTTATATCCTGTATTATACTCCAGAGCTGTACTTACTATTCTGCTGGTGAGGTCACTGTGTACATACATTACATTACTTATCCTGTACTGATCCTGAGTTATATGCTGTATCATACTCCAGAGCTGTACTCACTATTCTGCTGGTGAGGTCACTGTGTACATACATTACATTACTTATCCTGTACTGATCCTGAGTTATATCCTGTATTATACTTCAGAGCTGTACTTACTATTCTGCTGGTGAGGTCACTGTGTACATACATTACATTACTTATCCTGTACTGATCCTGAGTTATATGCTGTATCATACTCCAGAGCTGTACTCACTATTCTGCTGGTGAGGTCACTGTGTACATACATTACATTACACTTACACTCTTTGAAGTACATTCATAGTACAGCTATGTGTATTAGCCCAAGGTCTCACTCAAGAAATTCACAAATAAAAACAGTCTGAAGGATTGGTATCACCTCTTATTTTGGAGTGTCTCAATCGCTGCTGAACTGAGTGAAACTTTTCCCTTAAGGGAACACGGACATCTTCAGGATTAGGAAAAGCTCTGACCATGATTTCTGCAACCTACAGAAAGACAATGGTACAGAAAAAAGACTAAATGTAAGATATGATCGGTGTCATCAGGTTCTGCCATGGTGAGGAGTACAGTTGTCTTGCGGATCCTTTTTTACCTTTTTCACTGGAGGCAGCTCACTGATCAGGCTGAGTATGAGATCTTGGATCAGTTCTTCACAATTTGTAGCCCTTGTGAACAGCAGCATGCGACATGCCCACTCCAAAGCATCGAAACAGTGCTCGATGACACAAGAATCAATCTCATCTGCACTCTACAGAAGATAGGAAGAGACCGGGGGTCAGAGAATGTCTCCAGACACCACATAGTATCACACTCACACACACAGTATATCACACTCACACACACAGTATATCACACTCACACACACAGTATATCACACTCACACACACACAGTATATCACACTCACACACACAGTATATCACACACACATAGTATATCACACTCAAACACATAGTATATCACACATAGTATATCACACTCACACACACAGTATATCACACTCACACACACAGTATATCACACTCACACACACAGTATATCACACTCACACACACAGTATATCACACACACACACAGTATATCACACTCACACACACAGTATATCACACACATAGTATATCACACTCACACACATAGTATATCACACTCACACACACAGTATATCACACTCACACACACAGTATATCACACACATAGTATATCACACTCACACACATAGTATATCACACTCACACACACAGTATATCACACACACATAGTATATCACACTCAAACACATAGTATATCACACATAGTATATCACACTCACACACACAGTATATCACACTCACACACACAGTATATCACACTCACACACACAGTATATCACACTCACACACACAGTATATCACACACACACACAGTATATCACACACACACACAGTATATCACACTCACACACACAGTATATCACACACATAGTATATCACACTCACACACATAGTATATCACACTCACACACACAGTATATCACACTCACACACACAGTATATCACACACATAGTATATCACACTCACACACATAGTATATCACACTCACACACATAGTATATCACACTCACACACATAGTATATCACACACATAGTATATCACACTCACACACACAGTATATCACACTCACACACACAGTATATCACACTCACACACACAGTATATCACACTCACACACACAGTATATCACACTCACACACACAGTATATCACACTCACACACACAGTATATCACACTCACACACACAGTATATCACACTCACACACACAGTATATCACACTCACACACACAGTATATCACACTCACACACACAGTATATCACACTCACACACACAGTATATCACACTCACACACACAGTATATCACACACATAGTATATCACACTCACACACATAGTATATCACACTCACACACATAGTATATCACACTCACACACATAGTATATCACACTCACACACATAGTATATCACACACATAGTATATCACACTCACACACATAGTATATCACACTCACACACATAGTATATCACACACATAGTATATCACACTCACACACATAGTTTATCACACTCACACACATAGTTTATCACACTCACACAGCATCACACTCACACAGCATCACACTCACACAGCATCACACTCACACAGCATCACACTCACACAGCATCACACTCACACAGCATCACACTCACACAGCATCACACTCACACAGCATCACACTCACACAGCATCACACTCACACAGCATCACACTCACACAGCATCACACTCACACAGCATCACACTCACACAGCATCACACTCACACAGCATCACACTCACACAGCATCACACTCACACAGCATCACACTCACACAGCATCACACTCACACAGCATCACACTCACACAGCATCACACTCACACAGCATCACACTCACACAGCATCACACTCACACAGCATCACACTCACACAGCATCACACTCACACAGCATCACACTCACACAGCATCACACTCACACAGCATCACACTCACACAGCATCACACTCACACAGCATCACACTCACACAGCATCACACTCACACAGCATCACACTCACACAGCATCACACTCACACAGCATCACACTCACACAGCATCACACTCACACAGCATCACACTCACACAGCATCACACTCACACAGCATCACACTCACACAGCATCACACTCACACAGCATCACACTCACACAGCATCACACTCACACAGCATCACACTCACACAGCATCACACTCACACAGCATCACACTCACACAGCATCACACTCACACAGCATCACACTCACATAGCATCACACTCACATAGCATCACACTCACATAGCATCACACTCACATAGCATCACACTCACATAGCATCACACTCACATAGCATCACACTCACATAGCATCACACTCACATAGCATCACACTCACATAGCATCACACTCACATAGCATCACACTCACATAGAATCACACTCACATAGAATCACACTCACATAGAATCACACTCACATAGTATCACACTCACAAAGTATCACACTCACAAAGTATCACACTCACATAGTATCACACTCACATAGTATCACACTCACACACACAGCATATCACACACACACACAGCATATCACACACACACAGCATATCACACTCACACACATAGCATATCACACTCACACACATAGCATATCACACTCACACACATAGCATATCACACTCACACACATAGCATATCACACTCACACACATAGCATATCACACTCACACACATAGCATATCACACTCACACACATAGCATATCACACTCACACACACAGTATATCACACTCACACACACAGTATATCACACTCACACACACAGTATATCACACTCACACACACAGTATATCACACTCACACACATAGCATATCACACTCACACACATAGCATATCACACTCACACACATAGCATATCACACTCACACATAGCATATCACACTCACACACATAGCATATCACACTCACACACATAACATATCACACTCACACACATAGCATATCACACTCACACACATAGCATATCACACTCACACACATAGCATATCACACTCACACACATAGCATATCACACTCACACACATAGCATTTCACACTCACACATAGCATTTCACACTCACACATAGCATTTCACACTCACACACATAGTATATCACACTCACACACATAGTATATCACACTCACGCCTCTATTATAATGACTTGTTATAGTCTAGTGATCTGGAAACCTAGATTTACAAGCTAGTGTGCAACTACAACTCCTGCCCCCTCATGACGTCACGCCCCGCCCCTCAATGCAAGTCTATGGACTTGCATTAAGGGGGCGGGGTGTGACATCACAAGGGGGGGGGTGGGGCTATGAAGTCACAAGCTCACAACACCGGCTCCAGTGTTCGGAACAGTTTGTTCCATACGCTGAGCAGCGGAGTATCCCTTTAAATGGACGCAGTACATTGGATAAATTTCACTTGAGTATGCCTCTCCTGAATGTTCTGTTCCGTACACCACTATCTATGGTTTACTTTATAAGTATAACGCACATACACATTAGCACCACACAAGATATAGGAAAAAAAACATTCACGTTTACCAACAATGATATATTCCCCCTTTGTCTCAATTTCTCTGTTTATTAAGGTGTGTTTTCAAGCTCATTGGGCAAAAATGTGCAGCCTTGTGTAAAACCAATGATAAATTCCCCCCCAAAGTCTATCAGAAAGTCATAGAAGTTCGAAATGATCTAAACAAACTATAAAACTGCCTTTAACCCCTTAAGGACCACATTTTTTTTTTTCGTTTTTTGCACTTTCGTATTTATCTCCTCACCTTTTAAAAATCAGAACGCTTTAAATTTTGCACCTACAGACCCAAATGAGGGCTTGTTTGATATCATTACAAAGTACAATTGGTGGCGCAACAATCATTTTACCCAAATATTTATGGCGAAACCCCCAAAAAATTATTTGTGGAGAAAAATTGGGGGAAAAAAAGGTATTTTGTAACTTTTGGGGGCTTCCAATTCTACGCAGTGCACTTTTTGGTAGAAATGACACCATTTATCCTGTAGGTCCATACGGTTACAATGATACCATACTTATATAGGGTTTCTTTATTTTACTACTTATATAACTAATTATAACTACATGCACCAAAATTAGCATGTTTAAAATTGTCCTCTTCTGACCCCTATAACTTTTTTATTTTTGAGGGCTCATTTTTATTTGCGCCATGATCTGAAGTTTTTATCAGTACCATAATTATTTTGACAGGACTTACTGATCACTTTTTATGCATTTTTTTAGGGTATACAAAAACACCAAAAATACGCAATTTGGGCCTTTTTTTTTTTACGTGTACGCCATTAACCATGCGGTTTAATTAACATTATATTTCTAGAGTTCGGACATTTACGCATGCGGCGATACCACATGTTTTTGTTTACATATATATATATATTTTTTTTTTTATAGGAAAAGGGAGGCGATTCAAACTTATTCAGGAAGGGGTTAAATCAGATTTATTAATTTTTTATTTTTTATTTTTAGCCCTCATAGGGGACTATTACATGCAATCCTTTGATTGCCTACACTGAACAATGCATAGCATTCATCAGTGTTATCTGTGCTCAATTGCTCCAGCCTGGATCTCGGGCTTAGAGCAATGGAGGGATGATCACACAGCGAGGAGCAAGGTAAGGCACCTCCCACTGTCCTCTCAGCTGTTCCGGACGCTGCGATTTCACAGCGGCGATCCCGAACAGCTCAGCTGAGCTAACCGGCAGTATTTTCTCCCGACTTAGACGCCGCGATCATCAGTTAATACTGGACATCAGCCCGATCGGCAATGTCCGGTATTCGCCATGGATCCTGGTTGCTGATAGCAACCGGAACCCAGCAGGTACGAAGCGCGCTCAGCTCCTGAGCGCATTTCACATAACGGGAGCCGGCCATGGGCGTAAATATACACAATCATTAAGGGGTTAAAAAGGTGCACTCCACCCCTAGACTTGTTATCCCCTATCCGAAGGATAGGGGTTACAATGTCTGATCGCAGGGGGTCCGGCTGCTGGGGGCCCCCACAATCTCGGGGAAAGCACTATGGCGTTCCAGGGGCTTCTGTGTTCTTGACGCCATGCCCCCTCTATTCATGTATATGGGAGGGGGTGTGACTGCTATGTACAAGCTGTCACGCCCCCTCCCATAGACCTAAATGGAGGGGGCGTGGGGTAATGTCAGAACGCTGCAGGGCCGGGCAGGAGATTGCAGAGGTCCCAGCGGTCGGACCCCCTGCAATCATACATTTTATCCCCTATCCTTTGGATAGGGGATAACATGTCTAGGGGCAGAGTACCCCTTTAAGGTATATTGTGAGGGTATCCACAAGTTACATGTTAATCCAGAGCTGATCCAGTACCTTGAATAATTTGCCGTTGTCTCTCGCTCTCTGGTACTGTCTGCAGCTGATAGACAATCGTTCCCGCACATGAAGCATCCAGCACAAGGCACACAGCTCTCTGAAACAGACTATGGACACAGAAATTTGTTGTATAAATGAAGATAGGAAGATGTAAATGTATTTACAGTTAAACCTATTTAAGACAACAATCCAAATATTGCTTTGAAAAGCAGAGGTGGCATTTTAAAGGAAATGACCACTATGCAAAATGTATGGTGTTCTCAAAAATACTTCACACAAAACCTGGTCTGGATAAGGGGGCAGTCTTCCCAAAAAAGGTTGTCTTTTGGACATGTTCCATTGTATCTACTGAGGTCATCCTTTTCATGACATGTCAGGTCGAGATCCCACTTAAAGGGGTACTCCAGTGGAAAACTTTTTTCACGAGCACAGTGCTCTCTGCTGACATCTCTGTCCATTTTAAGAACTGTCCAGAGTAGGAGAAAATCCCCATAGCAAAACATATGCTGCTCTGGACAGTTCCTAAAATGGACAGAGATTTCAGCAGAGAGCTCTGTGTTCCAAAAAGAAAAGAATTTCCTCTGTAGTATTCAGCAGATATGTACTGGAAGGATTAAGATTTTTTAATAGAAGTAATTTACAAATCTGTTTAACTTTCTGGCACCAGTTGATTTATAAAAAAAAAAAAAAAAAAAAAAAGAAAATGAATGTTTTCCACCGGAGTACCCCTATAAAGAAGATGTCCAGTAGCAACAAATTAATTCCCTATTTGCCGGATAGGGGATAAATGTCTGATCATGGACACGCCCCATCCCCTAGACATGAATGGAGGGGGTGTGGCATGACATCACGAGGGGGCGTGACATCACAACCACTGCCACAGGAACCCGGCATTTGTTTAGAACGCCAGGTGCTGCGGTAGATCGCAAGTGAACCCCAGCAGCAGGACCCCCGCGATCAGACATCTTTATCCCCTATCCTTCAGATAGGGGGATAATATGTCTAGCAGCAGAGTTCCCCTTTAAATAAAGGGGTTAACCACAATCCCAGAAGCTATCCAGTAGCTGCTGCATACAGAATACTGGCACCATTTACAGCAGCTTAGATTACTTGAGAAAAATCTGACGGACAAGTTCAGAAAAGAATGTCAAAAAGAGGACAGCGGTGCGATCCAGTAAATTTAAATGCTATTTACATTTCCTTAACCCCTTCACGACGAGCGACGTACATGTACGGCGCCGCAAAGTGTCACTTGGCGCGCGGCGACGTACATGTATGTCGCGGGGTTCCGGGAGCGCCGCGTCACCGGTAGAGGTGATCGGACCGGGATGACTGCTGTTATCTAACAGCAGGCATCCCGGCACATCGCCGAGGGGGGTCCTGAGACCCCCCCATAACCGCGATGCGCGCAAATCGCAGGTCAATTCAGACCTGCGATCTGCGCGATTCCGGGTCATACGGGTCACTGGTGACCCGGTGACCCGGAAAATAAGAGGGATCGGGGGTGTCCGAGACACCCTCGATCCCCCTAAAGGGATAGGAGTTTGGTGGCAGGGTTGCCACCCCTCCTATCCCTGCTATTGGTCGGCCGAGCGACCGACCGATAGCAGACCGGGGGAGGGGGGGTTAAAGTTCGGTTCCCCCGCTTTGCCCACCTATCGGTGTCCGGGCAAAACGGGGGAACCGTCCAGGGATGGTCGGCGCCGAAGGTCCCTACCTGGATCCCGGAGCGCGATCCTCCATGCGGGGATCCCCCACGTGCGGCGGCGGCTTACGGGTCCTGCTAGGTGAGTTGTTGCCTAGCAATATCCGGAGGGCCACAGTTTACAGTGGTCTCTAAACCGTGGCCCTCCAGATGTTGCAAAACTACAACTCCCAGCATGCCCAGACAGCTGTTTGCAATGTAGTTATGCAATGGCTGGAGGCACGCAAGTACAACTCCCAGCATGCCCAGACAGCCTTATGCTGTTCCTGAATGCTGGGAGTTGTAGTTTTGCAATATTTAGAGGGGTTCAGGTTGTAGATCACTAAGTGGTCTCAAACTGTAGCCCTCCAGATGTTGCAAAACTACAACTCTCAGCATGCCCAGACAGCAGTTTGCTGTCTGGGCATGCTGCGAGTTGTAGTTTTGCAACATCTGGAGGGCCACAGTTTTGAGACCACTGGACAGTGATTTACAACTTGAACCCCTCTAAATCTTGCAAAACTACAACTCCCAGCATTCAGGAACAGCATAAGGCTGTCTGGGCATGCTGGGAGTTGTACTTGCGTGCCTCCAGCCATTGCATAACTACATCTCCCAGCATGCCCTTCCGCAATCAGTACATGCTGGGGGTTGTAGTTTTGCAACAGCTGGAGGCACACTGGTTGGAAAATACTGAGTTAGGTCATAGAACCTAACTCAAGGTTTTCCAGCCAGTGTGCCTCCAGCTGTTGCAAAACTACAACTCCCAGCATGCATGGTCTGTCAGTGCATGCTGGGAGTTGTAGTTTTGACCCCCCCTCCCGTGTGAATGTACAGGCTACATTCACACTGGCGGCAGATTACAGCGAGTTCCCCGCTACAAATTTGAGCTGCGGGAAATTTTTTGCCGCAGCTCGAAACTCCTAGTGGGAGACTCAGTGTAATCCGCCGCCAGTGTGAATGTAACCTAAAAACACTACACTACACTAACAGAAAATAAAGAGTAAAACACTACATATACACACGTACACTGCCCCCCCCACCACCCCCCTTCCCCAATAAAAATGAAAAACGTATTGTATGGCAGTGTTTCTAAGATGGAGCCTCCAGCTGTTGCAAAACAAAAACTCCCAGCATTTCTGGACAGCAATTGACTGTCCAGGCATGCTGGGAGTTTAGCAACAGCTGGAGGCACCCACACAGGCATAGAATACCCCTATGTCCACCCCTATGCAAGTCCCTAATTCAGGCCTCAAATTCAGGCGCTCTCTCACTTTGGAGCCCTGTCGTATTTCAAGGCAACATAATAGGGTCACATATGGGGTATCGCCGTACTCGGGAGAAATTGCCTAACAAATTTTGGGGGGCTTTTTCTCCTTTTACCCCTTATGAAAAGGAACAGTTGGGGTCTACACCAGCATGTTAGTGTAAAAAAATAATTTTTACACTAACATGCTGGTGTTGCCCTATACTTTTCATTTTCACAAGAGGTAAAAGGAAAAAACGCCCCCCAAAATTTGTAATTCAATTTCTCCCGAGTACGGAGATACCCCATATGTGGGCGCAAAGTGCTCTGGGGGCGCACAACAAAGCTCAGAAGGGAGAGTGCACCATGTACATTTGAGGTGATTTGCACAGGGGTGACTGATTGTTACAGCGGTTCTGACAAACGCAGAAAAAAAAAAACACCCACATGTGACCCCATTTTGGAAACTACACCCCTCAAGGAATGTAATAAGGGGTGCAGCGAGAATTTACACCCCACAGGTGTCTGACGGATCTTTGGAACAGTGGTCCGTGAAAATGAAAAATGTTGCACAGCCCACTGTTCCAAAGATCTGTCAGACACCAGTGGGGGGGTAAATGCTCACTGTACCCCTCTTATATATTCTGTGAGGGGTCTAGTTTCCAAAATGGTATGCCATGTGGGGGTTATTTTGCTGTTCTGGCACCATAGGGGCTTCCTAAATGCGACATGCCCCCCGAGCAAAATTTGCTCTCAAAAAGCCAAATAAGACGCCTTCTCTTCTGAGCATTGTAGTTCGCCCGCAGTGCACTTCAGGTCCACTTATGGGGTACCTCCATACTCAGAAGAGATGGGATTACAAATTTTGGGGGGTCTTTTCTGCTATTAAGGCTTTAAAAAATTAGAAATTTGGGGGAAAACCAACATTTTAGTGAAATTTTATTTTTTTTTTACATATGCAAAAGTTGTGAAACACCTGTGGGGTATTAAGGCTCACTTTATTCCTTGTTATGTTCCTCAAGGGGTCTAGTTTCCAAAATGGTATGCCATGTGTTTTTTTTTTTTGCTGTTCTGGCACCATAGGGGCTTCCTAAATGCGACATGCCCCCCAAAAACAATTTCAGAAAAACGTACTCTTTAAAATCCCCTTGTCGCTCCTTCGCTTCTGAGCCCTCTACTGTGCCCGCCGAACACTTTACATAGACATATGAGGTGTGTCCTTACTCGAGAGAAATTGGGCTACAAATATAAGTATACATTTTCTCCTTTTACCCCTTGTAAAAATTCAAAAATTGGGTCTACAAGAACATGCGAGTGTAAAAAATGAAGATTTTGAATTTTCTCCTTCACTTTGCTGCTTTTCCTGTGAAACACCTAAAGGGTTAAAACATTTACTGAATGTCATTTTGAATACTTTGGGGGGTGCAGTTTTTATAATGGGGTCATTTATGGGGTATTTCTAATATGAAGACCCTTCAAATCCACTTCAAACCTGAACTGGTCCCTGAAAAATTGCGAGTTTGAAAATTTTGTGAAAAATTGGAAAATTGCTACTGAACTGTGAAGCCCTCTGGTGTCTTCCAAAAGTAAAAACTCGTTAATTTTATGATGCAAACATAAAGTAGACATATTGTATATGTGAATCCAAAAAATTTTTATTTGGAATATCCATTTTCCTTACAAGCAGAGAGCTTCAAAGTTAGAAAAATGCAAAATTTTAAATTTTTTCATCAAATTTTGGGATTTTTCACCAAGAAAGGATGCAAGTTTCCACAAAAATTTACCACTATGTTAAAGTAGAATATGTCATGAAAAAACAATCTCAGAATCAGAATGATAACTAAAAGCATTCCAGAGTTATTATGGTTTAAAGTGACAGTGGTCAGATTTGCAAAAAAGGGCTTCGTCCTAGAGGTGAAAATGGGCTCCGTCCTTAAGGGGTTAAAGGAGTAGTCCAGTGGTGAACCCAGTGGTGAACAACTTATCCCCTATACTAAAGATAGGGGATAAGTTTGAGATCGCGGGGGGTCCAACCGCTGGGGCCCCCTGCGATCTCCTGTACGGAGCCCCGACAGCCCGCGGGAAGGGGGCGTGTCGACCTCCGCACGAAGCGGCGGACAACACACCCCCTCAATACAACTCTATGGCAGAGCCGAAGCGCTGCCTTCGGCAATCTCCGGCTCTGCCATTGAGATGTATTGAGGGGGCGTGTCGGCCGCCGCTTCGTGCGGAAGTCGACACCCGCTATCTGGCCGGAGAGCCTGGCCCCCGTACAGAGAGATGGCAGGGGCCCCCAGCGGTCGGACCCCCCGCAATCTCAAACTTATCCCCTATTCTTAGGATAGGGGATACGTTTTTCATCACTGGACTACCCCTTTAATGTAATATTCATTATAATCCAGATAATAATCCTTATAAGGTGCCATTATGGACACTTCCATTATTCCCTTTCATTACTCTTTGAAAACATATTATTAAATAAAATTTCTCACGAAGAGGAACTCTCCGTCATACCTACTACACTGCAAGATACCAGGTCATTGACACGTTCTCCACTTGGTCCAGGCTTAAGTAGCACGGTCCGACTGTTGGCGTAATTCAACAAGTTTTCCGGAAGTGAATCAAGAGGAGGCAGAGAAGCTTTTGCTCTAATCTAAGAAAAGAAATTTAAAAATGAATTTGTATGACAGTTTGGAGGTTAGGTATGTGTGTATGTATTGGGGCAGTATGGCTGCTGGAGAATCACTAAGGCTAGGTTCACACCAAATATTGTGTCTCCTAGGCATGGATACATCGGAAAATGTCAAAACAACACGCCGATATGTCCGTGCTCGGACATGGAAAGCGCCATTCATTTCAATGACCCGAGAGTAAAAGTATTAGCTTTTAGCCTCAGACAGAAAATTGCTGCAATAATGCCAACAACCTTTAGGGGGCACCACCCAAGGGGAAAGCCCTAAGCTAGAAATTTCCCCTCTTTAAAAAAAAATCTATCTTTAGTGTAATCTTTTAAAATGCAATACCTATTGCAACCACCAGGTGTCAAAATAACTTTGAAGGGGTACTCCACTGGCCAGCCTTCTGGCTGCGTTCGGAACATTTAGTCTGGCCAGTGGAGTACCCCTTTAAAGGGGTACTCCGCTGCTCAGCGTTTGGAACAAACTGTTCTGAACACTGGAGCCGGCAGCTCGTGACATCATAGTCCCGCCCCCTCAATAATGCAAGTCTATGGGAGGGGGCGTGACGGCTGTCACGCCCCCTCCCATAGACTTGCATTGAGGGGGTTGGGTGTGATGTCAAGAGGGGGCGTGGCTATGACGTCACAAGCTCCCGACACCGGCTACAGCGTTCGGACCAGTTTGCTCCAAACTCTGAGCAGCAGAGTACCCCTTTAAGAACACAGCCTCTGCTCAGTTCATAACCTCAATCTATCCAGCAATTAAAGGGGTATTCCAGGAAAAAACTTTTTTTTATATATCAACTGGCTCCAGAAAGTTAAACAGGTTTGTAAATTACTTCTATTAAAAAATCTTAATCCTTTCAGTACTTATGAGCTTCTGAAATTAAGGTTGTTCTTTTCTGTCTAAGTGCTCTCTGATGACACGTGTCTCAGGAACCGCCCAGTTTAGAAGCAAATCCCCATAGCAAACCTCTTCTAAACTGGGCCGTTCCCGAGACACGTGTCATCAGAGAGCACTTAGACAGAAAAGAACAACCTTAGCTTCAGAAGTTCCTAAGTACTGACAGGATTAAGATTTTTTAAGAGAAGTAATTTACAAATCTGTTTAACTTTCTGGAGCCAGTTGATATATAAAAAAAAAGTTTTTTCCTGGAATACCCCTTTAAGCCTATCAAATGAGCACTATAAGCTGATGGCTATTAAAGGAGAACTCTACAAAAATTGTCCCCCATACTGCCGGCAGTAAAAAAATAAAGATGAACATACCTTCCTCCACTCCCCCGGGGCCTCCGGTAACCGGCTCCGGTCTCAACCGCGATCCTCATCCTGGTTGCTGGTGGTCGGCGAGTTTTTTTTTTTTTACTGCCGGCAGTATGGGGGACAATTTTTATATTCTGGAGTTCTCCTTTAAGGATGGGTAATATTGAGTATTTCGCACTGGCAGTAATTAGAGATGAGCGAATTTACAGTAAATTCGATTCGTCACGAACTTCTCGGCTCGGCAGTTGATGACTTATCCTGCATAAATTAGTTCAGCTTTCAGGTGCTCCGGTGGGCTGGAAAAGGTGGATACAGTCCTAGGAGACTCTTTCCTAGGAATGTATCCACCTTTTTCAGCCCACCGGAGCACCTGAAAGCTGAACTAATTTATGCAGGAAAAGTCATCCACTGCCGAGCTGAGAAGTTCGTGACGAATCAAATTTACTGTAAGTTCGCTCATCTCTAGCAGTAATCGTAACGGCTGCCGATTCAAAATACACTATTTAGCCCCTCTCAACCCCATTTCAATGACCCGGGAGTGGTCAGTTAGTGACTAGGTTTGGGTTGTTTTCCCAAAGGAATTGCATTTGGTCTCAGACAGAAAATTGCTGCAAGCGGCATTTTCTCAGTCCGGGCCAAAACTTGTACACGCTCAGAAAATGACCCGAACTTAGGGGGGAATTTATCAAAACCTGTGCAAAGGAAACGTTGCCCAGTTGCCCATATCAACCAATCAGATCGCTTCTTTCATTTTTAACAAGGCCTCTGCAAAGAGAAAGAAGCGATCTGATTGGTTGCTATGGGCAACTGGGCAACTTTTCCTCTGGACGGGTTTTGATAAATCTCCCCCCTTAGTCTCTAGCTGACTATGCAGTGGCCACTGAAATAAACGGCGCCCGTGCCTATCTGAGCAAGGATACATCAGCATGTTGGGGTGTGAAAGAGGCCTAAAATGGAGAAAAAAAGGCTTTCCTCCTGTTACCATTGGGTATAAAACCCAACAGCTCCCACTCCAGATACAATCCACCCCTGCTAGGAGTTGGTTAGACTTGTTAAAAGCCACTTTAACCCCTTAAGGACTCAGCCCATTTTGGCCTTAAGGACTCAGACAATTAAATTTTTACGTTTTCATTTTTTCCTCCTCGCCTTCTAAAAATCATAACTCTTTTATATTTCCATCCACAGACTAGTATGAGGGCTTGTTTTTTGCGCGACCAGTTGTCCTTTGTAATGACATCACTCATTATATCATAAAATGTATGGCGCAACAAAAAAACACTATTTTTGTGGGGAAATTAAAACGAAAAACGCAATTTTGCTAATTTTGGAAGGTTTCGTTTTCACGCCGTACAATTTATGGTAAAAATGATGTGTGTTCTTTATTCTGAGGGTCAATACAATTAAAATGATACCCATTATTACATACTTTTATATTATTGTTGCGCTTAAAAAAAATCAAACTTTTTAATCAAATTAGTACGTTTATAATCCCTTTATTTTGATGACCTCTAACTTTTTTATTTTTCCGTATAAGCGGCGGTATGGGGGCTCATTTTTTGCGCCATGATCTGTACTTTTTTTTGATACCACATTTGCATATAAAAAACGTAATACATTTTTTATAATTTTTTTTAAATAAAATGTATTAAAAAAGTAGGAATTTTGGACTTTTTTTTTTTTCGTTCACGCCGTTCATCATACGGGATCATTAACATTTTATTTTAATAGTTCGGACATTTACGCACGCGGCGATACCAAATATGTCTCTAAAAAAAAAATTTTACGCTTTTTGGGGGTAAAAAAGGAAAAAACGGACGTTTTACTTTTTTATTGGGGGAGGGGATTTTTCACTTTTTTTTTACTTTTACTTTTACATTTTTTTTTACACTTGAATAGTCCCCATAGGGGACTATTCATAGCAATACCATGATTGCTAATACTGATCTGTTCTATGTATAGGACATAGAACAGATCAGTATTATCGGTCATCTTCTGCTCTGGTCTGCTCGATCACAGACCAGAGCAGGAGACGCCGGGAGCCGCACGGAGGAAGGAGAGGGGACCTCCGTGCGGCGTTATGAATGATCGGATCCCCGCAGCAGCGCTGCGGGCGAGCCGATCATTCATTCAAATCGCGCATTGCCGCAGATGCCGGGATCTGTATTGATCCCAGCACCTGAGGGGTTAATGGCGGACGCCCGCGAGATCGCGGGCGTCGGCCATTGCCGGCGGGTCCCTGGCTGCGATCAGCAGCCGGGATCAGCCGCGCATGACACGGGCATCGCTCCGATGCCCGTGGTTATGCACAGGACGTAAATGTACGTCCTGGTGCGTTAAGTACCACCTCACCAGGACGTACATTTACGTCCTGCTTCCTTAAGGGGTTAAATCAACTGGTGGCAGAAAGTTAAACATATTTGTAAATTACTTCTATTAAAAAATCTTAATCCTTCCAGTACTTAGCTGCTGAATGCTACAGAGAAAATTCCTTTCTTTTTGGAACACTGATGACATCACGAGCACAGTGCTCTCTGCTGACATCTCTGTCCATTTTAGCAACCGTGCATAGCAGATGTATGCAAAGGGCAGCATGTTGGCTTAGTGGTTAGCACTGCTGCCTTGCAGTGCTGGGGCCTTGGGTTCAAATCCCACTAAGGACAACAATAAATAAATAAAGACTTATTATTATTATAATAACGTCAGCAGAGAGCACTGTGCTCGTGATGTCATCAGAGAGCATTCCAAAAAGAAAATAATTTCCTCTGTAGTATTCAGCAGCTAATAAGTACAGGAAGGATTAGGATTTTTTAATAGAAGTAATTTACAAATCTGTTTAACTTTCCGGAGCCAGTTGATTTAAAAGAAAAAAGGTTTTCAACGGAGTACCCCTTTAAGGGTACGTTCACACGAGTGGATCCCTAGCACGTATTTTACGCTGCGGATCCGCCGCTGAAGGACCACTGTATGCTGCCTTTACAGGTGCCTGCTCGGAGCGGCAATACGCTGAAGCGTTGTGCGAGTTGCTGTGCATGCGCGGTGTACTCGCACACATTGCGGCCGCTCCCCCTGCTCTATGAGCTAGGCCGAGAGCTGCAGCGATGTGCGAGTATACTGCGCTCCGCAACTCGCACATTGCGGCGTATTGCCGCTCCAAGCAGACACCTGTAAAGGTCCTTCAGCGGCGGATCCGGGGATCCGCTCATGTGAACGTACCCTAACTTAGAGACTCGGTACCCAGGAACAACCTATTGTACCATTTGGTGCTTTATGGGGTTTCCTGGGGGTTCACAACGTGGAGACCACCAGGAGGCGCCTTATGAACTGTTATAAGGACGCTATATGGCTGGTTAGGAACCGCCTCATCTACAACAGGAAAGACATGTCCGTCTGGGATTGTCGCAGGCTGATCCAAAGCTTGCTAAGGCTGGGTTCACACCATGTTTTACGGCTCCCGTATACGGCTGGGAGGAGGGGGCGGGGCTTAATCGCGGAGCCCGCACTCAGCCGTATTCAGGAACCGTATTTAATGTATGTCTATGAGCCGACCGGAGTGAACCGCAGCCTCTGGTCGGCTGCTTTTTCGGCCGTATGCGGTTTCCCGACCGCAGGCAAAAACGTGGTTGACCACGTTTTTGCCTGCGGTCGGGAAACCGCACACGGCCGAAAACACAGCCGACCGGAGGCTGCGGTTCACTCCGGTCGGCTCATAGACATACATTAAACACGGTTCCCCTATACGGCCGAGTGCGGGCGCTGCGATTAAGCCCCGCCCCCCTCCTCCCAGCCGTATACGGGAGCCGTATTTATCAAAACGTGGTGTGAACCCAGCCTTAGAGACTTGGACAGTCCGGACATCAATGAAGAAGAGGACTAATGCCCCTATACATCTCCTACCTCCCCATACGTTTGCCCCCCTGGATCCGCCCCTCCCTACCCCCATAGAACCCACACCTCTCCCCGATCACAGACTGTAATGTCTTGATGTTTTTTCAACTTTTTTTTGGGGGGGGGATAACGAGTGATGCAGCGCAATGTTCGTGTAGCATGTGGTATAGTGTATAGCTTAGGGAACCTGTGCCGTATATTGTACTGTCATGCTTTGTGTGATTGTAATTTAATTGTATGACTTGTCATGATGACTGAATGATCAATAAAGCTTCTTCATTCAAGAGACCTCTTAGTAAGGCATTTCCTGTATGGGACACAGGCAGTGCTATTGGAGCTGTAGCCTTGAGGAAACCCCAAGTATAGACACACATGCCATGCAACTGGTGCTATGGAGCCGAAGGCTCTAAACCAGTGTTTCCCAACCAGGGTGCCTCCAGCTGTTGCAAAACTACAATTCCCAGCATGCCCGGACAGCCGAAGGCTGTCCGGGCATGCTGGGAATTGCAGTTTCGCAACAGCTGGGGGCACCCTGGTTGGGAAACACTGGTCTAAACAAATAAGGGATGCCGTCCTGTATTAGTGTGTATTAGTAAACTTATGAAAACAAAGCCAGAAGAGAAACCTTTTGCATGATTTTTCTTGCTCGCTTAATCTGTTTGATGTACCACTGGGCAGCTGGTAGAGAACAATGCGCTGCGCGGAATAGCAGGAGAATGCGCTGGAGGATGCCGGAGAGCTTCTGACGGTTGTGTTTCTCCGATTCAAAGAGCACATCGCTGGGGTCCTCCTAAGAGTCATACAAAGGGAGGAGTTAAGTAACTCTAAACATTCTTGTAGTAAAAGATAATAAAAATGTTACTTATTTTCAACTTGTTAAAGTGTACCTGTTATCAACAAAAACTTTTTATATAATGTAGATAATACCATTATATGTATATTTGTAATATACATTGGTTAAAAATTGTGTATATTTTTGGGTGAAAAAAAGCCGTCCCTGCAGCTATTGTCTGTGTGTCTCTATGAGGAGTCCAAACACAGGAAGTGAGGGCGGGACAAGCAGGGCTCTGTGCAGGCTCCTGGTTTGTCAATCATCCTGATTAGAGATGAGCGAACTTACAGTAAATTCGATTCGTCACAAACTTCTCGGCTCGGCAGTTGATGACTTTTCCTGCGTAAATTAGTTCAGCCTTCAGGTGCTCCGGTGGGCTGGAAAAGGTGGATATCCACCTTTTCCAGCCCACCGGAGCACCGGAAAGCTGAACTAATTTATGCAGGATAAGTCATCAACTGCTGAGCCGAGAAGTTCGTGACGAATTGAATTTACTGTAAGTTCGCTCATCTCTAATCCTGATGTATGAGCCGGGAGCACGTTATAGAGCCTCGGAGCACATTGTCCTGCTTTTTCTTAGAGCAGAGAGCCCTGCTTGTCCACCCTCACTTCCTGTATTTGGACTCCTCATAGAGACACACAGGCAATAGCTGCAGGGACAAAAATATACACATTTTTTAACCAATGTATATTATAAATATACATATAATGGTATAATCTACATTATATCTATATATAAATATATATATATATATATATATATATATATATATATATATATATATAAATAATATATAAATATATATATATATATTAAAAAAAAAATTGGACGACAGGTACACTTTACATATTCTTTTCAGCAGCTTCAGTCATACCGTTTAAGTGTCCTAGGGACATGTCAAAAGTTTTCATTGGTCGGGGTATGAATTTTTAGACCCGGACCAATCATAAGAATGAGCCTGTTTCTCTTTCCGGTCAGTGTCTGTAAGACTGGACAGCCCCATCGACTTACATTATGAGGCCACCCTTGTTCTATGACAGAGAGCCAGGAGAGAACCCTCTAAGCCAGTGTTTGTCAACAAGCGGGCCTCCAGCTGTTGGTGAACTACGACTCCCAGCATGCCCGGACAGCCGATGGCTATTCGGGCATGCTGGGAGTTGTAGTGTTGCAACATCTGGAGGCACACTGATCGTGAAACACTCTTCTAAGCACACACTTCTCAGAGCTCTTTCTAATAATCGGTCGCAGTCTGAACACACTGACCTGAATGATCAAAACTTTAAAGGGGTATTCCAGGAAAAAAAAACTTTTTTTTTTTTTTTCCATATCAACTGGCTCCAGAAAGTTCAACAGATTTGTAAAATCTGTGTATTAAAAAATCTTAATCCTTCCAATAATTATCAGCTGCTGAAGTTGAGTTGTTCTTTTCTGTCTGGAAACAGTGCTCTCTGCTGACATCTCTGCTTGTCTCGGGAACTGCACAGAGTAGAAGAGGTTTGCTATGGGATTTGCTTCTATTCTGGACACTTGCTTCTATTCTGGCACTTAGACAGAAAAGAACAACTCAACTTCAGCTACTCATAAGTACTGGAAGGATTAAGATTTTTTAATAGAAGTAATTTACAAATCTGTTTAACTTTCTGGAGCCAGTTGCTATATAAAAAAAAGTTTTTCCGTGGATAACCCCTTTAACCCCTTAACGACGCAGGACGTATATTTACGTCCTGCGCCGGCTCCCGCGATATGAAGCGGGATCGCGCCGCGATCCCGCATCATATCGCGTGGGTCCCGGCGCTAATCAACGGCCGGGACCCGCGGCTAATACCACACATCGCCGATCGCGGCGATGTGCAGTATTAACCCTTTAGAAGCGGCGGTCAAAGCTGACCGCCGCTTCTAAAGTGAAACTGAAAGTATCCCGGCTGCTCAGTCGGGCTGTTCGGGACCGCCGCGGTGAAATCGCGGCGTCCCGAACAGCTGATCGGACACCGGGAGGGACCTTACCTGCCTCCTCGGTGTCCGATCGACGAATGACTGCTCCGTGCCTGAGATCCAGGCAGGAGCAGTCAAGCGTCGATAATGCTGATCACAGGCGTGTTAATACACGCCTGTGATCAGGATGAGAGATCAGTGTGTGCGGTGTTATAGGTCCCTATGGGACCTATAACACTGCAAAAAAAAAGTTAAAAAAAAAGTGTTAATAAAGGTCATTTAACCCCTTCCCTAATAAAAGTTTGAATCACCCCCCTTTTCCCATAAGAAAAATAAAACAGTGTAAAAAAAAATAAAAATAAACATATGTGGTATCGCCGCGTGCGTAAATGTCCGAACTATAAAAATATATCATTAATTAAGCCGTAAGGTCAATGGCGTACGCGCAAAAAAATTCCAAAGTCCAAAAAAGCATATTTTGGTAACTTTTTATAACATTAAAAAATGAATAAAAAGTGATCAAAAAGTCAGATCAAAACAAAAATCATACCAATAAAAACTTCAGATCACGGCGCAAAAAATGAGTCCTCATACCGCCCCGTACGTGGAAAAATAAAAAAGTTATAGGGGTCAGAAGATGACATTTTTAAACGTATAAATTTTCCTGCATGTAGTTATGGTTTTTTCCAGAAGTGCGACAAAATCAAACCTATATAAGTAGGGGATCATTTTAACCGTATGGACCTACAGAATAATGATAAGGTGTAATTTTTACCGAAATATGCACTGCGTAGAAACGGAAACCCCCAAAAGTTACAAAATGGCGTTTTTTTCGATTTTGTCGCACAATGATTTTTTTTTTCCGTTTCGCCGTGCATTTTTGGGTAAAATGACTAATGTCACTGCAAAGTAGAATTGGCGACGCAAAAAATAATCCATAATATGGATTTTTAGGTGGAAAATTGAAAGGGTTATGATTTTTTAAAGGTAAGGAGGAAAAAACGAAAGTGCAAAAACGGAAAAACCCTGAGTCCTTAAGGGGTTAAATATGTAATTATTTTCCAGTAATACAAAATTGAGGGGCAGTGAGTATTAATAGGGCTTTACTTCGCTGACTGAGGAGGGTTGTGGACAGTAGAGCGGTGGTGCAGGGAGATACAAGCGATCCGGCACTAGACCAGAGAACTTTCTGCCTAGTTCCTTTGCTGAATCCGTCAGTTGTTGTAGGGTTTCAGTAAGAATCTCTGCATCGGCCATTACTGCTGCCTTCAACATCTCTTGCACTGAACTGAACAGCAAATCTGCATCTTCTTCCTCAATGGGATCTGAAGGGTGCAAAACAGAATAAAATGTAAGACAACAGTGAAAAACAAGTTAAAGGGGGTTATCCAGGAATAGAAAAACTGAGCTATTTTCTTTCAAAAACAGCTCCCTGTCTGTCTCCAGATTGGGTGTGGTTCTGCAGCACAGTTCCATTGAAGTGAATGGAGCCAAGTTGTAAAACCACACCCAACCTGGAGACAGACGTGGAGCTGTTTATGAAAGAAATTAGCTGTGTTTTTCAATTCCTGGATAACCCCTTTAACTCTTTAGACTTTAAATGCGTATTTAGGCTGCATACATCTTATCCCCTATCCAAATGACAGGGGGTAAAATGTATGATCGCAGGGGTCCCGCCGGTGGGACCCCCTCGATATCGGTGCAGCCCCCGGCATTCTGTGCCTCCGAGACAGAGACGTGATGTCACAGCCATGCCCCCTCCATTCTTGTCTACGGGAGGGGGCGTGACAGCCATCACGCCCCCTCCCGTAGACATAAATGGAGGGGGCATGGCGTGACGTCGTGAGGGGGCGTGTCCGTGACATCACGTCTCGGAGGCACAGAATGCCAGGGGCTGCACAGAGATCGCGGGTGTCCTTTGGATAGGGGATAAGATGTATGAAGCCGGACTACCCCCTTTAAAGTGGCCTACTACCCCTTTAAAAGTAAGCCTAACTTAAATCTAGCCTTTTCATGATGTCATGCCCCCTCAATGCAAGTCTATGGGAGGGGGCGTGACATCCGTCACGCCCCCTCCCATAGACTTGCATTGAGGGGGTGGGGCGTGATGATAGAACCGATTTTGAACACACAGTGTCTGTGTCAGTCATTTCTCCGAACTCGTAATATATATATTAATTAGAAACTCTATGACATCGCATTGAAGTCCCCTTGAAGACTTCCCTAACAGTTCCAAACGCTGAGCAGTGGAGTACCCCTTTAAAAGGCAAGTTTATTGGAATACATATCACACCAAATAAGTTATAGTCTTACTAAACCGGGAGAGATAGATTATATCATTTTACTGTTTTATTGGGAATATCTACTCTTGAGGAACCCAGAAACAGTAACCTAGAAATTCTTGGTTGTTCTTATCCTGCAAATCCCCATTATAAAATGTTTTACCGTATCAGCAACTTACGGGCGCTGTCCTTAATGTCAGTCACATGTCTATCACAGCCACTTATGGACATACTTACCGGTGAATTGCTTTGGCAATGCATTACTCTTATTTCCGGCTTCCGATTTGGGAGGATGACCAAGGAAGGACTGCAGCTTCTCCTGGAATACGTGTGCAGGAGACAGACACAGGGGCATTGCTGGAAATTCTTCTTTCTGTCTGAAATCACAAAAATGAACAAGGTTAAAGAGGTACTCTGCCTCTAGACATCTTATCTCCTGTGCAAAGGATAAGATGTCTGATCGCGGGGGTCCCACCACTGCGATCTCCCTGCTGCACCTGGCATTTGTTTAGAGCGTTGGGTGCAGCGCCAGAGGCTCGTGACGTCACGGTCATGTCCGCTTGTGATGTCACGGCCAGACCCCCTCAATGCAAGTCTAAAAGGTGTCACGCCCCCTCCCATAGACTTGCCTTGAGGGGCGTGGCCGTGACGTCACGAGCTGGGCGTGGTCGTGACGTCATGAGCCTCCGACACGCATCATCAGTCAACCAGCACAGAACGAAATTTGCTCCGTGCACCGCCTGTCTGGGGTGCTGCAGACGAGATTGCAGGGGTCCCCAGCGGCAGGACCCACCCACGATCAGACATCTATCCAAAGGATGGGGGATAAGACGTCTAGGGGCGGAGTACAACTTTAAGTCTGGCAGATGATTGAGAAGCCTAGTCATAAATGACTCGATCTAGAACGATGAACCTACTCCTCCGTGATGCTGCTCCTGTGCAGATTATAAACCACCGCCATGGACACAGACATTTTCCAATCTCCCAGCTTGTCGGCCAGCCAAGCCGCTTCGGATATCAGACCGCCGACCAGGAGCAGGTCAAGAGTGTATTCCACAGTCCAGACACTAGACAGATTCTGATCTCTTATCGCACTGGAGACTATGCCGCGCTGAAGAGGGACGACACGAGGAAGCTTGTCTGTGGAAAAGACAATATTAGACAGCGTGACATATTGAGAAGGTTGTCTTCATCTTATCCAGGCATACATAGGTCATAGAGCAAAGAATGAAAAAACTATTATAGCAAAAAAAAAAACTAAAAAATAAAAAAGAAGTAAACATTTCATATGATCCTCCATCTAAATTTCTCAAGTGATAGTAACATAGTTTATATGGTTGAAAAAAAAAAAAGACAAGAGTCCAGCGAGTTCAACCTAAAACCCTACTGTGTTGATCCAGAGGAAGGCAAAAAACAAACAAAAAAAAAACCATGGGGAAGATTTATCAAAACCTGTGCAGAGGCAAAGTTGCCAAGTTGCCCATAGCAACCAATCAGATCGCTTCTTTCATTTTTGAAAAGGCCTGTGAAAAATGAAAGAAGCGATCTGATTGGTTGCTATGGGCAACTTTTCCTCTCCACAGGTTTAGATATTTCCCCCCCCCCCCCATGAGGCTGATGCCAATTGCCCCATGACAGTGTAAAAATTCCTTCCTGACTCCAATATGGTGATCAGAATAAATCCCTGGATCAATGTTCTATCCCCATAACCTGTACTATTATATTTTTCCAGAAAAACATCCTGTCCTCCCTAGAACGTGTTTATTGAGTCAGACATTACAACATCAGGTGGCAGAGAGTTCCATAGTCTCACTGCTCTTACAGTAAAGAATCTCTGTCTGTGATGATGGTGAAACCTTCTTTCCTCTAGACGTAGAGGAAGCCCCCTTGTCATGGTTACCGGCCTAGGTATAAAAAGATCACTAGAAAGATCTCTGTACTGTCCATTCATATATTTGTACATTGTGATCAGATCGCCCCTAAAACGTCTTTTCTCTAAACTAAAGAACCCCAAGCTTGATAACCTGTCTTGGTCCTGTAATCCTCCCCATACCACCAGTTATCTTTGTCATCCTCCTCTGCACCCTCTCCAGTTCAGCCATGTCCTTCTTATATACAGGTGCCCAGAATTGGACACAACACTCCTTATGTGGTCTGACTAATGATTTATACAGAGGCAAAACTATGTTCTTGTCCCAAGCCTCTATACCTCTCTATACATCCCATGACTTTGTTAGTCTTGGCAGCTGCTGCCTGGCACTGATCGCTAAAGTCGAGTTTACTGTCCACCAGTTCCCCCAAGTCTTTCTCAGTAGAAATTTTACTTAATGTCTTATTATTTAGCCCAAAACTGTACATTTTGTTTTTACGGCCCATATTGAAAAGAAGTGGACCCAGTACTGCCCCCTGTGGTCCCCACTAGTAACTGTCACCCAACCACATTGAGATCCATTGATCCCCACCCTCTGCTTCCTATCGCTGAGCCAGTTGCTAACCCATTTACATATGTCCTCCCCCAGCCCCAGCATCCTCATTTCATGTACTAACCTTTTGTGTAGCACAGTATCAAACGCCTTAGAAAAGTCCAGATGTGTACCATCCACAGCTTCCCCCTGATCCAATCTATAACTGACCTCCTCTTAGAAGCTGATCAGATTAGTCTGACAGGACCGATCCCGCATAAACCCATGTTGTTTTTTTATTATGTTATTTTCATTAAGATATTTTAGAATAGCATCTCTTTGAAAACCCTCAAAAATCTTACTCACAACAGATGTTAAACTTACAGGTCTATAGTTCCCAGGATAATTTTTTACCCCTTTTTGAATATTGGTGCAACATTTGCTAA
Source organism: Hyla sarda (assembly GCF_029499605.1). NCBI lineage: Eukaryota > Metazoa > Chordata > Amphibia > Anura > Hylidae > Hyla > Hyla sarda. The sequence continues at coordinate 592,053,661 of NC_079189.1, read as the reverse complement.
GCGCCAGTCCTGTGAAACACTCCCTGTTATTATAGAATTTTTAAATATATGGAATAAGTGACTGTCTAATACGGTTTAATTCTTGCAAAACCCTGGGATGGATTCCATCTGGGCCTGGTGATTTGTGTGTTTTTATTTTACTAAAGCGGCACCGCTCTTTTTCTTGGTTTAGTTGGGCACTTTTAGGTAAGTTCAGTAGACTACAGACTGCCTATTCACTGTACTGTACATAACATCAATATACACTTTTATATGGAGTGTGTAAAAGAGAACAAAGTAGAAACGAAGGATGCGATGAAGACTTGGGTTGTCGAAGAACAGCATTCACTCAACTTGCCTTTTAAGTACAGTGAGTTAAAAAAGTATTTAGTCAGCCACCAATTGTGCAAGTTCTCCCACTTAAAAAGATGAGAGGCTGTAATTTTCATCATAGGTATACCTCAACTATGAGAGACATAATGAGAAAAATATCCATAAAATCCCATTGTCTGATTTTTAAAGAATTTATTTGCAAATGATGGTGGAAAATAAATATTTGGTCACCTACAAACAAGCAAGATTTCTGGCTCTCACAGACCTGTAACTTCTTCTTTAAGAGTCTCCTCTGTCCTCCACTCGTTACCTGTATTAATGGCACCTGTTTGAACTGGTTATCAGTATAAAAGACACCTGTCCACAACCTAAAACAGTCACACTACAAACTCCACTATGGCCAAGACCAAAGAGCTGTCCAAGGACACCAGAAACAAAATTGTAGACCTGCACCAGGCTGGGAAGACTGAATCTGCAATAGGCAATCAGCTTGGTGTGAAGAAATCAACTGTGGGAGCAATTATTAGAAAATGGAAGACATACAAGACAACTGATAATCTCCCTCGATCTGGGGCTCCACGCAAGATCTCATCCTGTGGAGTCAAAATGATCACAAGAACAGTGAGCAAAATCCCAGAACCACATGGGGGAGACCTAGTGAATGACCTGTAGAGAGCTGGGACCAAAGTAACAAAGGCTACCATCAGTAACACACTACGCTGCCAGGGACTCAAATCAAGCAGTGCCAGATGTGTCCCCCTGCTTAAGCCAGTACATGTCCAGGCCCTTCTGAAGTTTGCTAGAGAGCATTTGGATGATTCAGAAAAATATTGGGAGAATGTTATATGGTCAGATGAAACCAAAGTAGAAAGTTTTGATAAAAACAACTCGTCATGTTTGGAGGCGAAAGAATGCTGAGTTGCATCCAAAGAACACCATACCTACTGTGAAGCATAGGGGTGGAAACATCAAGCTTTGGGGCTGTTTTTCTGCTAAGGGACCAGGACGACTGATCCGTGTAAAGGAAAGAAGGAATGGGGCCATATATTGTGAGATTTTGAGTGAAAACCTCCTTCCATCAGCAAAGGCATTGAAGATGAAACGTGGCTGGGTCTTTCAGCATGACAATGATCCCAAACACACCGTCCGGGCAACGAAGGAGTGGCTTCGTAAAAAGCATTTCAAGGTCTGGAGTGGCCTAGCCAGTCTCCAGATCTCAACCCTATAGAAAACCTTTGGAGGGAGTTGAAAGTCCATGTTGCCCAGCGACAGCCCCAAAACATCACTGCTCTAGAGGAGATCTGCATGGAGGAATGGGCCAAAATACCAGCAACAGTGTGTGAAAATCTTGTGAAGACTTACAGAAAACATTTGATCTCTGTCATTGCCAACAGAGGGTATATAACAAAGTATTGAGATGAACGTTTGTTATTGACCAAATACTTATTTTCCACCATAATAAATAAATAATTGCAAATAAATTCTTAAAAAATCAGACAATGTGATTTTATAGATTTTTTTTTTTTGTCTCATTAGGTCTTTCATAGTTGAGGTATACCTATGATGAAAATTACAGGCCTCTCATTTTTTTAAGTGGGAGAACTTGCACAATTGATGGCTGACTAAATACTTTTTTGCCCCACTGTATATGTACTGCACTCCATTCATTGCCTTTCAGATTACAGCTCTTGGCTCTCTGCAGCAATCCCATAAACCACCACTGAAGCCTCTGCAGCTCTCGAGACCACAGGGGGTCCCAGTAGTCAAACCACCTGCTATGGAACACCTATTCCCAATCCCTTGGTGACAAAATCCCTTTAATTAAACCATCACTACCATTTCTTGTTACGCAGTCTCCATTTACCACAGTCAGCAGAAAACAGTTTACTGTCACAAGGCACATGCCACCAGCATGTGCACAGTATAAGAGATATAGACAACAAAGGTGAGGCACAACAAGACATGTATAAAGGGGCCATACCACCCCCTTAAATGGGCACTCTCATAAAAACTAATACCCCTTTAAGAGAGCAGCCATGTTTTCCTAACCCCTTCCAATGCTTAGACTGTTGGCAGATCCCACTGAAATCAGAATAATCTGCATACAAATATGAAATGTGGAAGGGCATCTTGTGTGTCAATGTCTTGCCATCGGATCAATTAGAAATCATTTTCTCCTTCTCCCCTTTTAGAGTTCTGTGTCGGCGTATCATAAAGACGATGTACTGTTCAGACTAAATCCACTATGGTGATCGCAGCAGGTCAGGCTTCTCAGACATACAACCTTTTTAATCAGAAGAAGCTTCAATTTTTGCAGATGACACCAAGCTAGTGTGATCACCACAGAGGATGATAATATAATATTACAGAGGGATCTGGGGAAGCTGGAGGCTTGGGCACAGAAATGGCAGATTCATTTTAATGTAGAGAAATGTAAGGATATGCACTTGGCCCATAAAAACTAAATGTACAATTATGGGCTGAATAATAAGACATTAGGTAAAAGAATTGCCGAAAAAGACTTGTGGACAGTAAACTCTACTTTAGTGATCAGTGCCAGGCAGCTGCTGCCAAGGCTGACAAAGTCATGGGATGTATAGAGAGGCATAGAGGCTTGTGATAAGGACATAGCTACCTCTGTATAAATAACTAGTCAGACCACATATGGAGTGTTGTGTCCAGTTTTGGGCACCTGTATATAAGAAGGACATAGCTGAACTGAGGAGGGTGCAGAGGAGGGCGACAAAGATAATTGATGTATGGAAGGATTACAGGACCAAGACAGGTTATTAAGCTTGGGGTTATTTAGTTTAGAGAAAAGACGTTTTAGGGGCGATCTGATCACAATGTACAAATATATGAATGGACAGTACAGAGATCTTTCTAGTGATCTTTTTATACCTAGGCCGATAACCGTGAAAAGGGGGCATCCTCTACGTCTAGAGGAAAGAAGGTTTCATTATCATCACAGACAGAGATTCTTTACTGTAAGAGCAGTGAGACTATGGAACTCTCTGCCCCATGATGTTGTGAGGTCTGACTCAATAAACAAGTTCAAGGGGGCGTGGGTGTTTTTCTGGAAAAATATAATATTACAGGTTACGGACACTAGATTCATGGGGATAGAACGTTGATCCAGGGATTTATTCTGATGCCATATTTGGGACGGGAAGGAATTTTTACACTGTCATGGGGCAATGTGCATTAGCCTTATGTTTTTTTTTCTACCTTCCTAGGATTTTAGGTTGAACTTGATGGACTTGTCTTTTTTCAACCTTACAAACTATGTTACTATGTTCTGTCGGCTATACACGAGGCTTAGTAGTGTGTGTGGCCTCCACGTGCCCGTATGACCTCCCTACAACGCCTGGGCATGCTCCTGATGAGGTGGCCAGTCTGTGGTGCAACGTGGCATTGGTGGATGGAGCGAGACATGATGTCCCAGATGTGCTCAATAGGATTCAGGTCTGGGGAACAGGGGGGCCAGTCCATAGCATCAATGCCTTCCTCTGCTGACACACTCCAGCCACATGAGGTCTAGCATTGTCTTGCATTAGGAGGAACCCAGGGCCAACCGCACCAGCATATGGTCTAACAAGGGGTCTGAGGATCTCATCTTGGTACCTAATGGCAGTCAGGCTTCCTCTGGCAAGCACATGGAGGGCTGTGTGGCCCCCCAAAGAAATGACACCCCACACCATTACTGACCCACCGCCAAATCGGTCATGCTGGAGGATGTTGCTGGCAGCAGATTGTTCTCCACAGCGTCTCCAGACTCTGCCACTTCTGTAACATGTGCTCAGTGTGAACCTGCCTTCATCTGTGAAGAGCACAGGGTGCCAGTGGCGAATTTGTCAATCTTGGTGTTCTCTGGCAAATGCCAAATGTCCTGCACGGTGTTGGGCTGTAAGCACAACCCCCACCTGTGGACATTGGGCCCTCATAGAGTCTGTTTCTGACCGTTTTAGCGGACACATGCACATTTGTGTGCTGCTGGTGGTCATTTTGCAGGGCTCTGGCAGTGCTCCTCCTTGCACAAAGGTGGAGGTAGCGGTCCTGCTGCTGGGTTGTTGCCCTCCTACGGCCTCCTCCACGTCTCCTGATGTACTGGCCTGTCTCCTGGTAGCGCCTCCATGCTCTGAACACTACGCTGACAGACACAGCAAACCTTCTTGCCACAGCTCACATTGATGTGCCATCCTGGATAAGCTGCACTACCTGAGCCACTTGTGTGGGTTGTAGACTCCGTCTCATGCTACCACTAGAGTGAAAGCACCGACAGCATTCAAAAGTGACCAAAACATCAGCCAGGAAGCATAGGAACGGAGAAGTGGTCTGTGGTCACCACCTGCAGAACCACTCCTTTATTGGGGGGGGGTCTTGCTAATTGCCTATAATTTCCACCTGCTGTCAGTTCCATTTGCACAACACCATGTGAAATTGATTGTCAATCAGTGTTGCTTCCTGAGTGGACAGTGGGATTTCACAGAAGTGTCATTGACTTGGAGTTACATTGTGTTGTTTAAGTGTTCCCTTTAGTTTTTTGAGCAGTGTACGTATACATACATATATATACATTATATATATATACACACACACACACCCACACACATACATATATATATATATAAAACTCAACGTACGTGTATGTGTGTGTACGTATGTGTGTATGTATGTATGTATGTGTGTGTATGTATGTTCCAGCATCACGTCCAAACGGCTAAAGATATTAACATGAAACTTGGCACACATGTAACTTATATGTCAGCAACAAACATAGGATAGGTGATTTAACCCTTACTCACCCCCATTTGCCAGGGGCAGGGTTTATGTTTAAAGTCCCATACAAGTCTATGGGAAATATATGTTACTGCATAACTTCCAAACGGCTGGAGATATTTCAATAATACTTGGTCACATGTTACTTATATGTCCACTTAAAATATAGGATAGTTCATTTAACCCTTAACTACCCCCATTTGTGAGGGTCGGGGTTGTTGTTTAAAGTCCCATGCAAATCAATGGGAAATGTATGTTCCCACATAACTTCCGTACGGCTGGAGATATTTCAATACATGATACACATATTACAGGTGGGGATAGGAGGACCGGGATAGGAGGACCGGGATAGGAGGACCGGGATAGGAGGACCGGGATAGGAGGACCGGGATAGGAGGACCGGGATAGGAGGACCGGGATAGGAGGGGATATGAGGACGGGATAGTAGGTCGAGATAGGAGGTGGAGATAAGATGTCGAGATAGGAGGTCGAGATAGGAGGTCGAGATAGGAGGTCGAGATAGGAGGTCGAGATAGGAGGTCGAGATAGGAGGTCGAGATAGGAGGTCGAGATAGGAGGTCGAGATAGGAGGTCGAGATAGGAGGTCGAGATAGGAGGTCGAGATAGGAGGTCGAGATAGGAGGTCGAGATAGGAGGTCGAGATAGGAGGTCGAGATAGGAGGTCGAGATAGGAGGTCGAGATAGGAGGTCGAGATAGGAGGTCGAGATAGGAGGTCGAGATAGGAGGTCGAGATAGGAGGTCGAGATAGGAGGTCGAGATAGGAGGTCGAGATAGGAGGTCGAGATAGGAGGTCGAGATAGGAGGTCGAGATAGGAGGTCGAGATAGGAGGTCGAGATAGGATGAGGAGATAGGATGAGGAGATAGGATGAGGAGATAGGATGAGGAGATAGGATGAGGAGATAGGATGAGGAGATAGGAGGACGGGATAGGAGGTCAGGATAGGAGGTCAGGATAGGAGGTCGAGCGAGACAGGAGGACACATAGGAGGACAGGATAGGAGGATGAGATAGGAGGACGGGATAGGAGGTTCGAGATAGGAGGACGGGATAGGAGGTTCGAGATAGGAGGTCGGGACAGGAGGTCGGGACAGGAGGTCGGGACAGGAGGTCGGGACAGGAGGTCGGGATATGGGGTTGGGATATGACAACAATATATGAGGACGGGTTATGAAGTCAAAAGCTTCCTCCTTTGTTTATTTTCCTCACCAACAACGATTAGGAAGGAAAAACCGGGCAATGCCGGGTACTCAGCTAGTATATATATATATATATATACACATACGGGGGAGTGACTACCTCCATGTTGGCTCCTGCACCCCACCCACCTCTATTAGGTGTATATAAGGTGCCTTGGATGTTTCAGACCTTGCAATGCCTGCTGTACTGTTCACACAGAGGCATATTCACAGTGTAGGGTCCGTCCCAGAATGAGGTCACCTTACCGTGGTGGGATGGTCCACGCTATTTGGCGCCAAATTTGCAAGCTAAGTACCTCATAATTTCATAGTTTCATATCTTCATTTATTGCATTACAGCTGTATAGCTTTTCATGTTCTATCTATATACTCATGTTTTATCTATATACTCCTGTTTCATCTATATCTTTGTGCTAGCAGTGTGCTGCTGTATTCCCCTGTTGATATATATATATATATTATATTTATTATATATATATATATATATATATATATATATATATATATATATATATATATATATATATACACACACACACACATATATATGTATATATATATATATATATATATATATATATATATATATAAAAAGCAAAATCATCGGTAGTTGCAGTATCTTGTAATTCGTTGTTAAGCGGCTGAATGCGATGATTTTGCTTTTTGCATCACTGGACTAATACGGCTACTCCTAACTAATCTATATATATATATATATATATATATATATATATATATATATATATATACACACACATACACAGTATATATAAGTATATATATATTTTTTCCCCCATAATGCTCATACACAATTTGATACAGTAAACCAGCTGGATAAGACAAGCATGCCATGTATATGTATATCCTGCACGGCATAACAGCCCTGTAGAAGATAAACATTTATCAAGCCGATAAGAATGATTTTCGCATGGTGACAGAAACATAAGTATAACATACGCTCATGGTAACATTACCTGTGGGGGCATAGAGAGGAGCCAATACACAGACGCTATGTGGAGGAAACACATACAGCAGCTGGTTGGTGAAATACGCCGCCATGAACCTGCCCATAGATCGGATGACAGCGAGAGCGGCATCTGGGTGCACCTGCTTCAACGGCCGGCGACCAGGCTGAGGTTTTGCTGCGGCGATAAAGAAACGAACAGTAAAACATGTGGGAGTGTAGTAAACATGTAAAGATGTAACTGCGGAGAAAGCTGGTGCCAGTCCTATAAATTTGCACTCATGGATGTTCAAGTCTTATACGGATTACATTTTTTTATTTTTTTGCTGCAATATTAACGGAGTATGAAAAATACTTTTAATTGTTCCATCCCAAGGGCATACTAGAGGAATAATATAGCAGCTGTTTGTGTCTCCATTAATTTGCGTTGGACCAGTCCAACCCCAGTTTTCCTGTAAGGGTGCGTTCACACTGAGCAATTCAAGAGGAATTTACTTGAGTAATTCCTCTTGAATTCTCCGCTTAGAAATAATTAACATCTACTTTGCCATTGACTTCAATGTATTTTACTCTGCACTGTTCACACTGCGTAAATTCCGCTCACGGAAATCCATTCCGCTAGAAGAAAGAACATGTTCACTCTTCTTGCGGAATACGCGAGCAGTAGTCCATTGAAGTCAATGGTAAAAAATTTTCCCCTTGATATAGTTTCCGTACAGAATTTGCGTGACATTAGCGTGAAAATTCTGCACGAAAAAAGATAAAAATAAAAAGAGAAATTACAATTGGTGGTTGTAGTGCAGCAAAAACAAAAACAAAAAAAATAAATAAAATAAAAAAGTTTCCTCCTATATTCCGTGCGAAGAAAAAAAAAAACGTGAATTCTGCGGCTGAATTTTTATGCGAGGATTCCTCTCCTATTCCTCAGTGTGAACGCACCCTAATGGTCATATGCACTAGATGTGTGTCATTTCCATACCAGTAGGGCTGCCACCTGGCCGGTATTTTTATATTAAAAATACCGGCAATGCAATGTCTGGTATTTATCCAACCAATCCTACAACTCCCGGAATGTTGCACCATATGCTATACTAGTGTCTTCCAACCAGAGCGCCTCCAGCTGTTGCAAAACTACAACTCCCAGCATGCCCGGACAGCCAACGGCTGTCCGGGCATGCTGGGATTTGTAGTTTTGCAACAGCTGGAGGCACCCCTGGTTGGGAAACACTGACCTATACTATACACTACTATATAGTGCAACATGCTGGGATTTGAAGTTTTGCAACAGCTGGAGGCACCCCTGATTGGGAAACACTGACCTATACTATATACTACTATATAGTCCAACATGCTGGGATTTGTAGTTTTGCAACAGCTGGAGGCACCCCTGGTTGGGAAACACTGACCTATACTATATACTACTATATAGTCCAACATGCTGGGAGTTGTAGTTTTTATTTGGGGCAGCTGCTGAGCCACAGGCTGTATCAGGGCATGCTGGGAGTTGTAGTTAGTAACTATCTGCAACTCCCGAATTTAATTAAAAAAAAGCGATCAAAAAGCCACAGCAAAACAAAAATGGTCCTGTTCAAAACTACAGATCGGGACGCAAAAAGAGAAATAAAAAAAGTTATAGGGGTCAGAATAGGACAAAATTTCCCCCGCATATGTGTTTCCTGTGATGTCACACATATATAATTAATTCTGCAAATTAGCATGGCCGGTATATTTTTTTTTTTGCAAGAAAGGTGGCAACCCTACATACCAGATACTAATAGTAGTACAGCAACAAAAAAAAACTTGGGATGGTGCTGCTGGTTCCAATTGTGGATATAACAAACCGTAGCCAGAGATGTAGGTAGTACAAAACACTGGACAGTTTATTTAGAATAGCATAAAAAAACAATAAAACAGAAGGATTACGCATTTCGGGGGAGTCTCCCCCTTCATCAGATCATACTGATCTGATGAAGGGGGAGACTCCCCCGAAACGCGTAATCCTTCTGTTTTATTGTTTTTTTATGCTATTCTAAATAAACTGTCCAGTGTTTTGTACTACCTACATCTCTGGCTACGGTTTGATATCTCCACAATTGGAACCAGCAGCGCCATCTCAAGGTTTTTTTGCTGTACTACTATTGGTCTTCTCCCAGGAAACGGTTCTACCTCGCCTGCAACCTGAGGCTTAGCAGCGGTTCCGGCTTTCTTCTCTAACCCCAATAGTGGGTTGATATGCAAGTTTTTACTTGCCACAAGGTGAGCTGCAAATACCTGGGGGTCTTATAGGCCCCGCTACACCTCTATCTCTGTCTTTTATTATCCCTACGGTATCACACGTGGCGCCCCCTCTGGGCTCCCTGTTTTATTCCTTCACTTACAGATACATACCAGATAGACACTGACCTGCAGCGATCCCCTCCTTGACACTCTGCTCATTCTCACACAGCAGATGGGATCGGATGAGCAGCTCTTTCACTAGCTGGTCGCACATTCCCTGGGCATCACTTAGATTGTAGTGATAGAGGTGGCAGTAGAGAACTGCCAGGTAATAACGGGTCTGGAGTAACCCACATCTCCTTCCTCCTGGAAACAAGAACCATATGAAGCATTTCCACATAGATCTGCTACGACACACACCCATTCGCGTACTACATGGGAGTCATTTCTACTTAGGTCAGTGTTACCCAACCAGGCTGCCTCCAGCTGTTGCAAAACTACAACTCCTAGCATGCCAGGACAGCCAAAGGCTGTCCGGGCATGCTGGGAGTTGTAGTTTTGCAAATGCTGGAGGCACCCTGGTTGGGAAACACTGTGTACCACTTGTTTCCTGCTGTTAATTGTGGGGGCCGGACCTGGTTTCTAGACTGTAATGCCAATGCTATGATATCCAACCCTATGGAGTGCAACAAAGACTTCAGTGTGACTCTTACACTCTACTAAATTCAATGGGCAGGGGGCCACGTTCACAGAAGCAAAGCGGAGCTGAAAAACCAGTGTGGTACAGCCTCCAAAAAATAAAAATAAAAAAAATAAAAACACGCAAAAAAAACACAAAAACAAAAATGACTATATAGTTGTTTATATGATAAAGTATGGGTGTTCATTTTAGATGCTTCAATTTGGTGAAAGTTTCCAAGAGAAGCTTTATCCTTTCATTAAAAGGGGTACTCCCCTCCCAAAAAAATGTTTTTAATCAACTGGTGCCAGAAAGTTAAACAGATTTGTAAATTACTTCTATTAAAAAATCTTAATCCTTCCAGTACTTATCAGCTCTTGTATACTACAGAGGAAGTTCTTTTCGAATTTCCTTTCTGTCTGACCACAACGCTCTCTGCTGACACCTCTGTCCGTTTTAGGAACTGTCCAGGGCAGGATAGGTTTGTTATGGGGATTTTCTCCTACTCTGGACAGTTTCTAAAATGGACAGAGGTGTCAGCAGAGAGCGTTGTGGTCAGACAGAAAGGAAATTCGAAAAGAAAAGAACTTCCTCTGAGCTGATAAGTACTGGAAGGAATAAGATTTTTTAAATAGAAGTCATTTACAAATCTGTTTACCTTTCTGACACCAGTTGATAAAAAATTAAAAATAATAATAATAATTTCACCGGAGTACCCCTTTAAAGATGTGTTCCCATGCGTATTTGTTGTAGTAAAGTTGGCATAATGGGTATACAAATTGTCCGCTTTCTGACGATTTGCACATTTCACAAAAATCTTCTACTGTTTTGTCTCTACAGCTCCAATGTTGACCTATGTGTTCTCGTGGTAAAATAAAAAAAACAAAAAATGTGTAACCCTAATTTATTGTAAGCTAATAAATGTATATTAGCATAAAGCACAAGTTACAGTATCAGACAACACAATGCGTATGTTTTTTGTCTGTAACTATGGAGACAGACTGGTTTGCACAGGCGCTGTAGACACAAAATGACAGGACATTTTTAATCAAAAGCTTAAAGGGGTACTGCGCCCCTAGAAATCTTATTCCCTATCCAAAGGATAGGGGATAAGATGTCTGATCGCGGGGGGGGGGGGGGGGGCGTCGCTAGGGACCCCCCCGAGATCTCCCTGGTGCACCTGGTGTTCATTTAGAGCGTTGGGTGCTGCGCTGGAGGCTCGTGACGTCATGGCCATGCTCCTCAATTCAAGTCTATCGGAGGGGGCGCGATGTCTGTCATGTCCCATCCCATAGACTTGCATTGAGGGGGCGTGGCCGTGATCTCACGAGCGTGGCGGTGATGTCAGGAGCGGGGCAAGGCCGTGACGTCACGAGCCTCTGCCTCGCCAGTCATCCGGCAGGGAGCGAAGTTCGCTTCGTGCACGAGATGTCTGGGATGCCGCAGCCGAGATCGCAGGGGTCCCCAGAGGCGATAAGATGTATGTTAGATGGATAAGGGATAAGATGTCTAGGGGCGTTGTACCCCTTTAATGGAAACTTATAATTTTAGATGCATTTGGACAGTAAAAAAAAAACACAATTGGTTGCGGAGGTAAAGCTCCCCAAAACACACAAAATATGAGCTTGACAATAAAATAGACTGTGACATTTACCTCGAGCCGTCGCCTCCTGTAACTCCCTTTTCCAGACCCCCACCGCCTCTTTGTAAGATCCCATCAAGAAATATTCTTCCCCTGAAAATAAGAAAATACACGTAACATTAATGTAAACGACAATATATAGTGCTTTAAAAAAAAAAATAAAACTCAAATTCTGAGAATGGTGCCTCTACCAATTGGCTCAATGACCCCCCCCCCCCCCCCACCCTTCCCAAATTACACCAGATATCAATGTGCAGGGACTATGATGCATATTAAAGTGAAGGAGTTTTGACCCACAGCAATAAAGATGCAGCCATTGTGCTACAAACAAAGCAACAACAAAAAAAAAGAAAGAAAACACCACATAAAAACGCAAACTAAGATTGTGATCAATAAGCAACTGCGGCGATTCGGTGAATATGTCAGGAGTGAGGGCTTCCATCATACATTTGGCCTGTCTAAGTCTACAGGTGGTCAACCATTGGGGCTCCTCCCTGATCTCCAGAAAGGGACCCGGCGGTCAGCTAGGAGCTTGTGTTGCAGCCGGCACGTGCTCTATTCATTTCTATTGGAGCGCCAAAAAGGCCCAAGTACAGCACTTGGGACTAGTGGCGATCCCATAGAAATAAATGGAGCGCGTGCAGTCTACCGGTAGACGACACATGCTTCTCATAGAGTAGCGGGGTCCCAGCTGTCAGAACCCCAAAGATCAGCTACTTATCCCCTATTATTAAAGGGCCACTCTCATTAAAACACATTTTTTGTTAGTCCACTCCTTATGGTAAATAAAAAATATTTCTAATGTACTTTGTTAAAAAAAAAAAAGTTTTCTGTTTCTTTTTTTTTTTAAAGCTGTCTCCCTACTTGTCCAGAACACATTTCCCTCCATCTCTTGCACAGACTTTGGACTGGCAGAAGCCCCAAATCAGGAAATGTAGTCTGGAGAGCTGAGGGGGGGAGGGTGCAGCCTTAGCCAATCATACCTTATCTCACACTGAACTGCTCTGGGCTGTGTGTAGCAGAGTGAGGGAGGAAGTTCTCCCCTGTATGGCTTCAGATGATGTCACGCTTGCTGACAGGGTGTTTATCATGATGGGGGCAGTGAACGGGGAGGATTATAAAATGTATCAAGTTAATGAGAGGCACTCTTTAGTAGTCCAGCCTTTCACTTGCTCCTGAATAAAAAAAAAAAACCTGCTTATTCAGTGTGGTAGGGGCAATGTAATACTGCCTAACCTGGCAGAATTGCCAACCATAATTCAAAGAAAGAAGGGTAACAGCCCTTGTGGGTGTACATTAGGGATGAGCGGCATATGCCATATTCGAATTCACAAATATATGGAGGAATATTTGTCCTATATTCGCGAAATTCATATATTTGCAGTTATTTTCGCTTTGCATAAATGCGTATGCGGATAACTATCTACCAATCTATATTATCTATCTCATATCTATCTATCTATCTCATATCTATTTATGTATCCCATATCTCTCTCTCTCATATCTATCTATCAATCTATCTCATATCTATCTATCTATCTCATATTTATCTATCTATCTATCTCATATCTATCTCATATCTATCTATCTATCTCATATCTATCTATCTATCTATCTCATATCTATCTATCTTTCTTATATATCTATCTATCTATCTCATATCTATCTCATATCTATCTATCTATCTCATATCTATCTATCTATCTCATATCTATCTATCTATCTCATATCTATCTATCTATCTAATATCTATCTATCTATCTCATATCTATCTATCTCATATCTATCTATTTTGCCTAGTAGCGTGCACCTGCAGGCCAGGTCCATATAATAGTTTGGTATCAACTAAAGTGCTGGCTGACTTATTCTTTGTCTGTATTGCACATACGGGGGAGTGACTACCTCCATGTTGGCCTTGCACCCCACCCACCTCTATCAGGTGTGTATACAAGGTGTCTTGGATGTTCCAGATCCTGCCATGCTTACTGAACTGTTCACACAGAGGCATATTCACAGTGTAGGGTCCGTCCCAATGAGGCCACCTTATCGCGGTGGGACGGTCCAAGCTATTTGACCGCCGGCGGAGACAAATTTGTGAGCTAAGTGCCTCACTATTTCATAGTTTCACATTTGCATCTATTACACCATAGCTGTATAGCTCTCCATGTTTTATCTGCATATTCATGTTTCATCTATATCTTTGTGCTGGCAGTGTGCTGCTGCATTCTTCTGTTGCTATCTATCTATCTATCTCTCATATCTATCTATATCTCATATCTATCTATATCTATATAGCTATCTATATCTCATATCTATCTATATATCTATCTATATCTCATATCTATCTATATCTCATATCTATCTATATCTATATATCTATCTATATCTCATATCTATCTATATCTCATATCTATCTATCTATCTATCTCATATCTCTCTATCTCATATCTATCTATCTCATATCTATCTATCTCATATCTATCTATCTCATATCTATCTCATATCTATCATTCTATCTCATATCTATCTATCTCATATCTATCTATCTCATATCTATCCATCTATCTATCTCATATCTATCTCCTAATATTCTTGGTCTATACAGAAGTGATAATGGGTCTATGACATTTTTCATTTTGAATATTGTCCTGTCCTATTCGTGAATATCGTCACTATCTACCTATCTAATTTTAGTGACGATATTCGTGAATATTCGCTCTCCGGTCTAATACAGTAAATAGTATAGGAACCTTCTCTAGACCACAGGCTGGAAGCAGGGCGGGATGAGATCACTGTGATGTCCTCTCTGGGGAAAAAATAAAATTACGAATATTCGTAATTGCAAATATATATTAGCGAATATGCGAAATTCCAAATAAATATTTGAATTGCGAATATTCGCGCTCAACACTAGTGTACATAACCCATACTACATCCCTTCCAGACAAGAAAAAAAGTGTAAAGTAGGTGGACGGTGTAAGGTTACAATACCAGCGACAGGAAGAAGACTTAAGGTTCCCGATAAATGTCCTCCTCCGCTCTGAAGCTCCGACTGTAAGTGACACAAAAGAAACCGAATGGCATTTTCTTCATTTTGGACCTCGGGTGCCAACGGCATCGATTGATGGAGAGAAATGTTCTTTCTTAATTGCATCTGGTATAAAAGGGTCTGATGATATAGGAGACGCCACAGGAATGCCAACCTGCAATACAGAATAAGATGACAGTGATCTCATCTGCCCAGTTATACAAGGACACATCCAGCGCACACCTATTCCTATGTAAGTAAAGCAATGCCCTGCAGGAGATCGGAAAAGCTGATGATAACCTCTTAAAGGGGTACTCCCGTGGAATTATTATTATTTTTTTTAAATCAACTGGTGCCAGAAAGTTAAACAGATTTGTAAATTACTTCTATTAAAAAAAAATCTTAATCCTTCCAGTACTTTTTAGGGGCTGTATACTACAGAGGAAATGCTTTTCTTTTTGGATTTCTCTTCTTTCACAACCACAGTGCTCTCTGTTGTCCATTTTAGGAACTGTCCAGAGCAGGAGAAAATCCCCATAGCATACATCTGCTGCTCTGGACAGTTCCCAAAACGGACAGCAGAGGTCAGCAGAGAGCACTGTGCTTCGTGACAGAAGAGAAATCCAAAAAGAAAAGAACTTCCTCTGTAGTATACAGCCCCTAAAAAGTACTGGAAGGATTAAGATTTTTTTTATAGAAGTAATTTACAAATTTTTGTACTTTCTGGCATTTAAAAAAAAAAAAAAAAAAGTTTTCCACGGAAGTACCCCTTTAATGGGAACATCTCTAGTACATACGCTTGATATGGTGATTTAGAAAATGTGGTATCCTTCCATTGGGTGAAATGTAACCTTGAAATAAATGGGGGGGGGGGGGGGATGTCCTAGTGCAGTGTTTCCCAACCACTGCACTAGGACATACCCACCCAACCCAATATATTAAAGGAGTAGTCCAGTGGTGAACCCAGTGGTGAACAACTTATCCCCTATCCTAAGGATAGGGGATAAGATGGAGATCGCGGGGGGTCTGACCGCTGGGGCCCCCTGCGATCTCCTGTACGGAGCCCCGACAGCCCGCGGGAAGGGGGCGTGTCGACCTCCGCACGAAGCGGCGGCCAACACGCCCCCTCAATACAACTCCATGACAGAGCCAAAGTGCAGAGGGGGCGTGTCGGCCACCGCTTCGTGCGGAAGTCGACACCAGCTATCTGGCCGGAGAGCCTGGCCCCCGTACAGAGAGATCGCAGGGGCCCCCAGCGGTCGGTCCCCCCATGATCTCAAACTTATCACCACTGGACTACCCCTTTAAGCCATAGATTGCATTATAATTTGCAATTTGGCCCCATTCATTTAAAGGGGTACTCCGGTGAAAAACTTTTTTTTTTTTTTTTAAATCAACTGGTGCCAGAAAGTTAAACAGATTTGTAAATTACTTCTATTAAAAAAATCTTAATCCTTCCTGTACTTATTAGCTGCTGAATACTACAGTGGAAATTCAGAGCTCTCTGCTGACATCATGAGCACAGTGCTCTCTGCTGACATCTCTGTCCATTTTAGGAAGTGTCCTGAGTAAAAGAAAATCCCCACAGCAAACATATGCTGTTCTGGACAGTTCCTAAAATGGACAGAGGTGTCAGCAGAGAGCACTGTGCTCATGATGTCAGCAGAGAGCTCTGTATTTCAAAAAGAAAAGAATTTCCTCTGTAGTATTCAGCAGCTTATAAGTACAGGAAGGATTAAGATTTTTTAATAGAAGTAATTTACAAATCTGTTTAACATTCTGGCACCAGTTGATTTAAAAAATAAATAAATAAATAAGTGTTTTTCCCCAGAGTACCCCTTTAATTTGCACACTGAGCTGACCCCTCTGCAGCCAAGAACATACAGGGACATGGCATTTCAAAGACACTAGACCAGTGGTCTTCAACCTGCGGGCCTCCGGATGTTGCAAAACTACAACTCCCAGCATGCCCGGACAGCCAACGGCTGTCCGGGCATGCTGGGAGTTTTAGTTTTGCAACATCTGGAGGTCCGCAGGTGGAAGACCACTGCACTAGACCATTGGCAGGTATGGCCTATCAGGGGAACCTCTCATAAGCAGGGACTCCTTTTCACAACGTACCTTTTTTCTGACTTCATATTCTCCAGCCCTAAATTTGGGGGTTCCTTAAAAATACACTGAAGATGTGGCACTAGGACCGGCTGTTTTATGGTTTGGAACACTGGAGCCTTCAGAACGTCCAGATGCGCAGTGTCATCCACCGTAGGTGTTGTAGAGATCGACTCGAACCTGGATGCATAAATCGCTGCCAAGTTCTGGGAAACCATCTTTACCAAGCAGAAGCTTTCCAGGAGATTCTTGGAGAAGAGCCGCCGGTGCTGGAGGAGGATCAACCTGACCGTCTCTGCGGTCAGTTTTATTACGTGGCCGATGGTCTGTCGGGGAGCCACATCCCAATACAGCAAAGTAAGGCACTGGTGAAAGACCGAAACATACGACGTCCAGGGGTCGCCTCTGGCTTTCTTTTTGGAAGGTTTATCCGGTTTCAGCATTGGGCACTTTGGATTTTGAAGAATGGACAAGAAGTGAGTCAGGCAGCCGACTGTGTAGTGTAACAAGGCACCCGTGTGTGCCACACCACCCATGGACACCCCTACTGCCCATGCCATTAGTATAGTCCTCCGTATGCGCAGCAGCTCACTGAGGACATCACTCTTGGCTGGGTATTGGTCACTGGCATGGATGGTGTCAAACATGGAAGCAAACTCAAGTCTGCCATGCTCTGCTCTGCTGTACGTCCCATCCGCAGGAGCGATGTACTGCTGATCATCTGACTGCTCACTCTCCTCCTGTATCAGGGGGGAAAGAAAACAAACAAAAAAGGATGAATACATTTCTTGACATCGCCTTTTGAACCTCCGATGCACAGATATACGATTTCGGAAGCTAAAATCGTCTGAAATCGTATCTGTGCACGGACAGGTACGAAGCCATTAAAGGGGTACTCCGGTGTAAAACTTTTTTTTTTTTTTAAATCAACTGGTGCCAGAAAGTTAAACAGATTTGTAAATTACTTCTATTAAAAAGTCTTAACCCTTCCAGTACTTATTAGCTGCAGAATACTACCGAGGAAATTCTTTTCTTTTTTGGAACACAGAGCTCTCTGCTGACATCATGACCACAGTGCTCTCTGCTGACATCTCTGTCCATTTTAGGTTCTGTTCAGAGCAGCATATGTTTGCTATGGGGATTTTCTCCTACTCTGGACAGTTCCTAAAATGGACAGAGATGTCAGCAGAGAGCACTGTGTTCATGATGTCAGCAGAGAGCTCTGTGTTCCAAAAAAAGAAAAGAATTTCCACTGTAGTATTCAGCAGCTAATAGGTACTGGAAGGATTAAGATTTCTTTTAAATCCTTTTTTTTACAAATCTGTTTAACTGTCTGGCACCAGTTGATTTAATAATTAAAAAAAAAAAAAGTTTTACACCGGAGTACCCCTTTAATGGCTTTGTACCTGTCCATGCACAGATACGATTTCGGAAGCTCAAATCGGCTGAAATTGTATCTGTGCATCGAAGGTTCAAATCGTGATTTAAAAAAAAATAAAATAAAGTTTTCCGCCAGAGTACCCCTTTAACTTATATGGGGCTGCAGACCTGATCATAATCAGCTAGTGACTACGATCTAGTCATTTCCTCAAGGGATCCGATTTTTGACACTGACTGTAAAATCGTGGTGTGCCACATACATACCTGTAGCTTGGGTCGTGTCGTGTCCCTCTGAAGGTCCACTTCTTTCTTCGGCGAATTGGAGGCGGGCATGCCGGGCGAATTCGAATATTCATGTGCGCTGGTCATGTTAGCGTTTGTGCCTACTGACACCAGCGACCATGAATATTCAAATTCACCCAGCGGGCCCGCCTCCTGTACGCAGTTTGCCCAAGAAAGAAGGGGACCTTCAGAAGGACACCGCTCCGGGCTGCAGGTATGTATGTTAGTCAGAGACCCCCACATGGGTCTCCTGTTCAGTGTTTTGGGTTTAGTGTGGGTGAACGGGACGATCGTTTTCCTTTAACCAAGGAAACCTACACAGACATGGAAAGAACATACAAATGTCATGTAGCTCTTTGGTGGGAATCCGAGCCGTAGACCACAGTGATGCAACTGCTGAACCCCATTGCTGCCCATATACAGGTTTAGACAAATTTTCTCTTAAAAGGGGTACTCCGCTGCTCAGCGTCAGGAACAAACTGTTCAGAACGCTGGAGCTGGCAGCTTGTGATGTCATAGCCCCGCCCCCTCATGGCGTCACAACCTGCCCCCCCCCCAATGCAAGTCTATGGGAGGGGGCGTGACGGCTGTCACGCCCCCTCCCATAGACTTGCATTGAAGGGGCGGGGGTATGACATCACGAGCTCCCGGCGCCGGCTCCAGCGTTTGGAACAATTTGTTCCAAACGCTGAGCAGCGGAGTACCCCTTTAAGTTAAAAGAAAGCAATCTGTTGGTGATTATGTCTTCCTGTAGTTCACAGGAGGTCAGCTGACCCAGGACCGACCACTTCCTCTGACACATTATGCATTTTATTACTGTAACTGGGTCATGTGCTTAGAGGCAGCTGTGATGTAATAAAACAGATGAAACTATATGACTAGTGATGAATGATCGAACAGACACCCTTTGATTTTGGATCGCTGAAGGTGAGAATGATAAGTTATGGTCTATCCAGCTAATCGGAGGGCTGTGGGAAACTCTTTTTGGCTAGTAATTGAGGAGGGGGAAGGACATCAGGAGAAGACCTCCTCCCCTCCTGTGCCCTCAGTACCTGCGCTAGCAACTTTTCCAGCTGTCCACACATTTCCTCCTCCTCTTGTAGAAAGCTCGGCACATGTGACGTGGAAGACGGCGTTGTCCAAGAGTCTTTTAATAATGGGGCTTTTAATGAAGAGAGGGTCCTCAGACTGGGCCCATTTGTTTTAGACTGTAAAGGAAAAAAAATAGCAATGTTTAGTATGTGATAGCAGAGGCACCGATCAATAATGTAACAGCTGGGGGAAGGTGTCCTAACAAGTGTGTTCAAGCAGGGGGGCAATCTTAACAAGTATTTTACTGCAAGCCCTCTGTTACATACACATACAGCGATCCCTCAACTTACAATGGACTCAACATACAATGGTCTTTTCTAGACCATTGTAACTTGAAACCAGACTGAAGTGTATGCACTGACTGGTGTCTGGCAGCGCCCCCTACAGTACGGGGAGGTATTACATGTTCTGTACACTTTACCTGTATTACTGAAGTGTATACACTGACTCGTGTCTGGTAGCGCCCCCTACAGTACAGGGAGGTATTACATGTTCTGTACTACTCTTTACCTGTATTACTGAAGTGTATGCACTGACTGGTGTCTGGTAGCGCCCCCTACAGTACAGGGAGGTATTACATGTTCTGTACTCTTTACCTGTATTACTGAAGTGTATGCACTGACTGGTGTCTGGTAGCGCCCCCTACAGTACAGGCAGGTATTACATGTTCTGTATTCTTTACCTGTACCAGGGTTATCTGCCTGCTCCTTTGGACACCAGGTGAGGGGCGGCTCCATGTTAATTTTAGGACACTGTGTACTGTAGAGGACCCTGAAGAAGTTCCTGTCCTCTACATAGACAGTGATTACAGCTCCCTGCAGATATTTATTACTATTATATATAAGGATTTGCTTTATCTGTATTAGATATCTACTTATTTTTCTTTAATCCTCACTTTTTACTATTTTTGGATGACATTTTGGTGGCTTAAGAACCAATTACCAGGTTTCCATAGAGTTATGGTTTCAACATACAATGGTCCCAACATACAATGGTCCCAACATACAATGGTCGTCCTGGAACAAATTAATATTGTAACTTGAGGGACCACTGTACTTGTTAGGGCTTCATCTTACTGTAACATACCTGTTATGGTGCCCCCTGCTGTTACTCACTTGTTAGGGCATCTCCTGATGTAAAAACTTTTTATAGGGCACAATATACATATTATTGTTAGGGCACTCCTTTAACAGATATGTAATTTCGGAAAGGGGCGTCCTAACAAATGTGTAACAGCAGCAGAATGTCTAACCACTGTGTAACAGCAGCAGGTGCCCTGACAAGTGTGCAAGGAGGCATTGTTAGGGTGGGTTCACACTAGGATTTCACTCTACAGCTGCCGGATCCGGCTTGGGGGGCGAAAACCGGGGGCTCCCGTATCCCAGCCCGTATCTAATTCATTTCAATGAGCCGACCGGAGTCAAACGGTGACTCCGGTCAGCCCATTTTTGCCCCGTATCCGTTCTTCTGACTGGACCTAAAACGGCAGCATACCACGATTTTAGGTCCGGTCACCAAACTGGATACAGGGCAAAAATGAGCCGACCGGAGTCACCGTTTGACTCTGGTCGGCTTACTGAAATAAATTAGATACGGGCCGGGTCTGGCTGGGATACGAGAGTGCCCAGTTTTCGCTCCCCCAAGCCAGATCCAGCAGCCGAAGAGTGAAATTATAGTGTGAACCCACCTTACAAGTATGTAACAGGGAAGAATGCCATAACAGGTGTGTGACAGTAGGGGGTGCCCTAACTGTGTAATGGTAGGGGGCACAATACTAAGTATTTAACAGTAGGAGGTGTTTCAAATAGAATGTCACCGCTGGGGGCGCCAAAACAAAAGTATAACAGTAGGGGGAGATATAACATGTTACCAGAACATTTACACAGACAATTTTTTTCTTTTTTATAAGTAATTCCAATCGGAAACCAGTTATCTTTTGCACAATCCAATTTAGCAATGACATATTTACCTTTGAGACAATCCCTTTAACCGGTTGGCATGTAAGGACGAGCCGGCTCATCCTGAGATGGCAACCGTTGTATGGCGCGGGCTCCCGACTCGAGCCTGCGTCATACCGGCAGGCCCCCAGCCGATTCCTGTAGTTGGGGGCCGGCGTTAATAGCCAACACGCGGCGATTGCCGCGGCCGGCTATTAACCCTTTATATCGCCGCTGTCAAAGTTGACAGCGGCGTCTAAAGGGACATTTAAACCATCCCTGGTGGTCCAGTGGGGTGATCCACTGCTGAGGTAGCCGGAGGGCTTACCTCATGTCCAGTGGCTGCTGCGGCTCTGACAATGATAAAGCTTGTCAGGACCAGGCTTTATCAATCGAGCGCAGAGCACACAGATCAATGTGGTTCTATGAAACCATATTGATCTGTATGAGGAATCAAAATGATTCCTCCTAAAAGTCCCCTAAGGGGACTAAAAGTGTACATAAAAAGTAAAAAAAATAAAATAAAATAAAAATAAAATAAACACCCATTAACCCCTTCCTTATTGAAAGTTTAAATCAGCCCCCCCTCCTTTTCCCAAATTCCATATAAAAAATATGTAACCATAATAAAAATAAACATATGTGGTATCGCCGCGTGCGTAAATGTCTGAACTATAAAAATATATAGTTAATTAAACCGCATGGTCAATGGCGTACGCGCAAAAAATCCCAAAGATGACTTTAAGATGCCACTTTTAAACGTATGAATTTTCGTGCATGTAGTTATGATTTTTTCTAGAAGTACGACAAAATAAAACCTATATAAGTAGGGGATCATTTTAATCGTATGGACCTACAGAATAATGATAAGGTGTCATTTTTATTGAAAAATGTACTGTGTAGAAACGGAAGCCCCCAAAAGTTGCAAAATGGTGTTTTTTCTTCAATTTTGTCACACAATGATTTATTTTTTTTTGGGTTTCGTCGTAGATTTTTGGGTAAAATGACTGACGTCATTACAAAGTAGATCTGGTGGCGCAAAAAATAAGCAATCATATGGACTTTTAGGAGGAAAAAAACTTAAGTGCAAAAACTGAAAAACGCTCGGTCCTTGAAGGGGTACTCCGGTGGAAAAACGTTTTTTTTTTTTTAAATCAACTGGTGCCAGAAAGTTAAACAGATTTGTAAATGACTTCTATTAAAAAATCTTAATCCTTCCTGTACTTATTAGCTGCTGAATACTACAGCAGAAATTATTTTCTTTTTTGAAACAGAGCTCTCTGCTGACATTATGAGCACAGTGCTCTCTGCTGACATCTGTGTCCATTTGAGGAACTGTCCAGAGCAGCATATGTTTGCTATGGGGATTTCCTTTTACTCTGGACAGTTCCTAAAATGGACAGAGATGTCAGCAGAGAGCACTGTGCTCATGATGTCAGCAGACAGCTCTGTGTTTCAAACGGAAAAGAATTTCCACTGTAGTATTCAGCAGCTAATAAGTACAGAAAGGATTAAGATTTTTTAATAGAAGTAATTTACAAATCTGTTTATAACTTTCTGGCACGAGTTGATTTAAAAAAAAAAAAAAAGTTTTTCACCGGAGTACCCCTTTAAGGGTATAAAAAAAAAAATAATAATAATAATTTAAGGCCCTACAGATGCTTTATTTATGTTTTACACTGTTTTCCAGTTTTCTCACAGAACGTAACTAGAGATGAGCGAACTTACAGTAAATTCGATTCATCACGAACTTCTCGGCTCGGCAGTTGATGACTTTTCCTGCATAAATTAGTTCAGCTTTCAGGTGCTCCCGTGGGCTGGAAAAAGTGGATACAGTCCTAGGAGACTCTTTCCTAGGAATGTATCCACCTTTTCCAGCCCACCGGAGCACCTGTAGGCTGAACTAATTTACGCAGGAAAAGTCATCAACTACAGAGCCGAGAAGTTTGTGACGAATCGAGTTTACTGTAAGTTCGCTCATCTCTAAACATAACGTTACTGGCTTATGAAGAGACACTAATTCAGCGTTTCCCAAGCAGGGTGGCTCCAGCTGTTGCAAAACTACAACTCCCAGGATGCCCGGACAGCCGAAGGCTGTCCGGGCATGCTGGGAGTTGTAGTTTTGCAACAGCTGGAGGCACCCTGCTTGGGAAACACTGCACTGGTGACATAGTGACTGCATGCAGTACCTTTACTATGTGAAGCTGCTGTCGCACATTCTCCAGTCTCTGGGCTGTGTCCAGCAGTAAAGCCTTCATGAACTTCTGCGGAGACAGATTTTCTGCAACGCGCAGCATGGTCACCATATATCCGTCAGACACCATGATGTAGGACAGGCGCGGATGGCACGTCACAGAATACCTCTGTCTCATGAGATCTGCTTCTGATGTGACGGACCCCAGCGAGTCGTTGGGATTAGAGGCTTCTGGGATCGGCACATGTGGCCTAGATGGAAGGAAACACAGTTTACTGAACAGGAAATCACAAATCTTAGTAAATAAAAATTATAGGTTTTATCTGGTAGAATGCAAGGGGGCGCTAGTGGGCACCTCTCTCTATTATCTGAATTATTCCTTTCCTCAAAGATTCTGGAAGTGAATATATTTGGACTGTAGGGAGCAGATAGGGGAACATGGCTCTCCCGGAAACATTGAGAGCGGATTTCTTTATAGGTTTAACAATTGTATTTGTAATATGCAACTAAAAAGGCTCAAATTAAAAAGGAGATTAAAGGGGTACTCCCGTGCCCCAGCCTTCTGGACATCCGGTTCAGAAGGCTTGGAGCAGCGGCCGCGGTTGCGACGTCACGGCCACGCTCTCTCGTGACGTCACGCCACGACCGCTGCTTCAAGCCTTCTGAACTGGATGTCCAGAAGGCTGGGGCACGGGAGTACCCCTTTAAAAGGGGTACTCCGCTGGGAAACAAAATGTCTTAAAATCAACTGGTGCCAGAAAGTTAAACAGATTTGTAAATGACTTCTATTTAAAAATCTTCATCCTTCCAGTACTTATCAGCTGCTGTATACTACAGAGGAAGTTGAATTTATTTCTGGAATTCTTTTCAGTCTGACCACAGTGCTCTCTGCTGACACCTCTGTCCATGCCAGGAAGGAGAAAATCCCCATAGCAAACCTCTCCGGTAGAGATGAGCGAACTTACAGTAAATTCGATTCGTCACGAACTTCTCGGCTCGGCGGTTGTTGACTTTTCCTGCATAAATTAGTTCAGCTTTCCGGTGCTTCGGTGGGCTGGAAAAGGTGGATACAGTCCTAGGAAAGAGTCTCCTAGGACTGTATCCACCTTTTCCAGCCCACCGGAGCACCTGAAACATGAACTAATTTATGCAGGATAAGTCATCAACTGCCGAGCCGAGAAGTTCGTGACGAATCGAATTTACTGTAAGCTCGCTCATCTCTTCTCTCCGGCTCTGGACAGTTCCTGACATGGACAGAGGTGTCAGTAGAGAGCATTGTGGTCAGACAGAAAGGAATTCCAGGAAGAAATTCAACTTCCTGAGGAGCATACAGCAGCTAATAAGTACTGGAAGGATTAAGAATTTTTAATAGAAGTAAATTATAAATCTGTATAAGTTTCTGGCACCAATTGATTTAAAAAACATTTTTTCCACTGGAGTACCCCTTTAAGGAAAGAAGTGACAGGATTCTTTGAGTGCAACTTTTTTTAATACTTCGTGCTCCTCTAGATCAGGCACAGGCAACCATCGGCACTGCAGATGTTTTGGACTACATCTCCCATGATGCTTTTGCAGCTTTTTGGTTGTAAGAACATCATGGGAGATGTAGTCCAAAACATCTGCAGTACCGAAGGTTGCCTGTGCCTGATCTAGATGATGCATCAGTGATGTTTTCACTCCACAGTGGTGAAGCATTGACTCTCATACTTACATATATACGTCTGCAGGACAGTAGAGGTAAGAAAAGGAGGCTAGAATGAGAAAACGATGAGCGAAAAATAAATAGAAGGACACAGAGATACAAAAGAAGATCACAGAAAAACGTGAAGCCTATGAGAGAAGAGAACTAGGACAGCGATGAATGTGGGAGGGAAATGGGAACCACACACTTAAAGGGGTATTCCGGGAAAACACTTTTTTTTTTTTCTTTTCTTTTTTGTACAGTGGTCCCTCAACATACAATGGTAATTCGTTCCAAACGAGCCATCGTTTGTCGAATCCATCGTATGTTGAGGGATTCGTGCAATGTAAAGTATAGGAAGCTTTACTCACCTGTCCCCGCCGCTCGAGATGGTGTCCCCGGGCCTCCGCTGGGCTCTCCGCTGTCTTCTCCGGTCCTCCGCTGTCTTCTCCGGTCCTCCGCTGTCTTCTCCGGTCCTCTTCTGTCTTCTCCGGTCCTCCGCTGTCTTCCGCAAGGCCTTACTGGGCCTGCGTAGCGACGTCATTACGCCGCTGCGTACGCCATTCCTATTGGCTGACGTGCGCAGCAGCGTATTGACGTCATCGGAGAGGGCCGAGAAGACACCGGAAGACCAGCACTGGACCCGGAGCATCGTGGAGGGGTAAGTAATACTTACCGCACCACACGGGGAACATTAAGCTGCTATCCGGCAGCAGCCTAAGCATTTGGCTCTGCCGGATAGCACTTAATGCGATGGCCCCGACATAAAAAAGCATTGTATGTCGATTTGACGATATGTCGGGGCCATCGTAGGTCGGGGGGGGGGGGGGTCACTGTATATGAACTGGCTCCAGAAAGTTAAAACAGATTTGTAAATTACTTCTATTAAAAAAAATCTTAATCCTTTCAATAATTATCAGCTGCTGAAGTTGAGTTGTTGTTTTCTGTCTGACAACAGTGCTCTCTGCTGACATCTCTGCTTGTCTCGGGAACTGCACAGAGTAGAATAGGTTTGCTATGGGGATTTGCTTCTACTCTTGACAGTTCCCGAGACAGGTGTCATCAGAGAGCACTTAGACAGAAAAGAACACCTCAACTTCAGCAGCTCATAAGTACTGAAAGGATTACAATGTTTCAATAGAAGTCATTTACAAATTAGTTTAATTTTCTGGAATCAATTGATATATATAAAAAAGTTTTTTCCTGGATAACCCCTTTAAAGGGGTGCTCTGGTGGAAAAAAAAAAACAATGTTTTTCTAATCAACTGGTGCCATAAAGTTAAACAGACTTGTAAATTACTTCTATTTAAAAGTCTTAATCCTTCCAATACTTATCAGCTGCTGTATGCGCCACAGGAAGTTCTTTTCTTTTTAAAATTTCTTTTCAGTCTGACCACAGTGCTCTCTGCTGACACCTCTTTCCATGACAAGAACTGTCCAGAGGAGGAGCAAATCCCCACAGCAAACCTCTCCTGCTCTGGACAGTTCCTGACTTTAACAGAGGTGTCAGCAGAGAGCACTGTGGTCAGACTGAAAAGATATTGAAAAAGAAAAGAACTTCCTGTGAAGCATACAGCAGCTGATAAGTACTGGAAGGATTAAGATTTTTTTTTTTTATATAGAAGTAATTTACAAATCTGTTAAACTTTTTTGGCACCAGTTGATTTAAAAGTTTTCCACCAGAGAACCCCTTTAAAAAAGTTTCGTTTTTTGCCTACATCACGCATACTTGCCATCACTAGTGTTACAGCAGCGCCATTTGTTGTATTCCAGCGCAGCCGCATTCCTGTGTTTTATAAAAGTGGATTTTGCAGCATTGTAGGGAATTTCCATCAGCGTTTAATGGAAAACCTTAATGATCTGTACACGGAAATCAGCATATATTCCTCGTCACAACTGCAGAAAGCTGATGGGTTTCCATGGCAGCTGGAGACCTAATAAAAGGACCCCTGGTCCGCCATCTTTTTACATCCCTATTAGGTCCTGAAACTGCATAATGCACATCGAAGGTCTGAATATTAGGACTTATACACCAGCCTCTGAAGTAATAGGGGGAGATTTATCAAAATTTGTCCAGAGGGAAAAGTGTCCCAGTTGCCCATAGCAACCAATCAGCTCGCTTCTTTCATTTTTAACAAGGCCTCTGCAAAATGAAAGTAGTGATCTGATTGGTTGCTATGGGCAACAGGGCAACTTCTCCTTTTCCCCCAATGTTTTTACGGAAAGTGAAGGCCTATATTCAGATATAAAGCCTGGCGCCCAGCGACACTAACCTGTATGTAATGAATGGATGAAGTGGGATAAACTCTGCTGGCCCAAATTCAACACTGCACCCGAAGGTTGTCAGAGTCAGGAGTCCACCCATACGAGTCAACAGGAGCAGAGACCCTCTCTTTAGTATACAGGCTAGGAAGAGACTATCTGCAGTCCAGGACATGTCTGCCACCCAGTAAGACCTGCAAAACCAAAAGAGATGACTTAAAGTGGTACTCCGCCCCTAGACAACTTAAAGGGGTTATCCAGAAAAAAACATATACATATATATATATATATATATATATATATATATATATATATAATCTCAACTGGCTCCAGAAAGTTAAACAGATTTGTAAATTACTTCTATTAAAAAATCTTAATCCTTTCAGTACTTATGAGCTGCTGAAGTTGAGTTGTTCTTTTCTGTCTAAGTGCTCTCTGCTGACACCTGTCTCGGGAACCGCCCAGTTTAGTAGCAAATCCCCATAGCAAACCTCTTCTACTCTGTGCAGTTCCCGAGACAAGCTGAGATGTCAGCAGAGAGCACTGTTGCCAGGCAGAAAACAACAACTCAACTTCAGCAGCTGATAATTATTGAAAGGATCAAGATTTTTTAATAGAAGTAATTTACAAATCTGTTTAACTTTCTGGAGCCAGTTGATATAAAAAATTAAAAAAAAGTTTTTTTTCTGGAATACCCCTTTAACCCCTATCTAAAAGATAGGGGATAAGATGTCTGATCGAGGGGATCCCAGCGATCTCGGCTGCTGCACTCGGCATTCGTTTAGAGCGTCGGGTGCAGCTCCGGAGGCTCGTGATGTCACGGCCACGCCACGCTCGTGACTTCACAGCCACGCCCCCTCAATGCAAGTCTATGGGAGGGGGCGTGACGGACTTGCATTTAGGGGGCGTAGCCGTGACGTCCCGAGCGGGGCATGACCGTGACATCACAAGCCTCCGCCCCGCATCGCCAGTCATCCGGCACAAAGCGAAGTTCGCTTCGTGCACCAGATATCTGGGGTGCCGCAGTCAAGCGGCAGGACCCCCGCAATCAGAGATCTCATCCCTATCTTTTGGATAGGGAATAAGATGTCTCGGGGCAGAGTACCCCTTTAAACACTGGAATCTTATGTTTAAGGTGAGTGTTTCCCAACCAGGGTGCCTCCAGCTGTTGCAAAACTACAACTCCCAGCATGCCTGGACAGCTGTTGGCTGTCCAGGCATGCTGGGAGTTGTAGTTTTGCAACAGCTGGAGGCACCCTGGTTGGGAAACACTGATCAAGGTTAAAAAAGAAAACAAGTAAAAGAAATGATCTTCTGACCTGAGTAACCTTGATGGGATCTGCTGATCCCTACTGCCGCAGCCCCTTAAGCTGCCACATGTGGTCACAAAGTTCATTGTGTTGATAAAGAGGACGCAGGTCTCCTGTAAGAAGGAAAGAGAACATAAATTCATTGCAAAACCCAAATAAAGACCCCCCCCCACCGGCACCTGATGGAAGGAGACCTACTTATACTGACCGCACCTTAGGATCTTTCTGGTTCAATGCCAAGGTTAGGATCAATCCATCTCTGGAGAAGCGAGCCAGCAGGGAGCCTCTGGACTTCAGCGGGGCACAGGATGGGGCCACGCTGAGAACAGAGCAGTCCTGTTGTGTCCAGTGAACATGGTACGGGGCCACACTAAGAGAAGATTAAAGGAATACACTGGCCCCTCAAGTTACAATTTTAATTGGTTCTGGAACGAGCATTGTATGTTGGGACCATTCTATGTTGGGACCATTCTATGTTGGGACCATTCTATGTTGGGACCATTCTATGTTGGGACCATTCTATGTTGGGACCATTCTATGTTCGGACCATTCTATGTTGGGACGAGAACTCTATGGTAATTGGTAATTTTTGGTTCTAAAGGCACCAAAAATAGGAAAAAGTGAGGATTAAAGAAAAAAATAAGTGGATAACTAATACAGATAAAGCAAATCCTTATATATAAAAGTAATAAAGATCTGCTGGGAGCTGTAATCACTGTCTAGGTCAGTGTTTCCCAAGCAGGGAGCCTCTAGCTGTTGCAAAACTACAACTCCCAGCATGCCCGGACAGCCGTTGGCTGTCCGGGCAAGCTAGGAGTTGTAGTTTTGCAACAGCTGGGGGCACCCTGTTTGGGAAACACTGGTCTATGTAGAGGACAGGAGCTTCTTCTGGGTCCTGTACAGTACACAATGTCCTAAAAAAAGTAACGGAGCCGCCCTCACCTGGTGTCCAAAGGAGCAGCTAACCCTGGTTCAGGTAAAGAGTACAGAACATGTAATACCTCCCTGTACTGTAGGGGGCGCTACCAGACACCAGTCAGTGCATACACTTCAGTAATACAGGTAAAGAGTAGTACAGAACATGTAATAGCTCCCTGTACTGTAGGGGGCGCTACCAGACACAGTCAGTGCATACACTTCAGTAATACAGGTAAAGAGTAGTACAGAACATGTAATAGCTCCCTGTACTGTAGGGGGCGCTACCAGACACAGTCAGTGCATACACTTCAGTAATACAGGTAAAGAGTAGTACAGAACATGTAATACCTCCCTGTACTGTAGGGGGCGCTACCAGACACCAGTCAGTGCATGCACTTCAGTAATACAGGTAAAGAGTACAGAACATGTAATACCTCCCTGTACTGTAGGGGGCGCTACCAGACACCAGTCAGTGCATACACTTCAGTAATACAGGTAAGAGTAGTACAGAACATGTAATACCTCCCTGTACTGTAGGGGGCGCTACCAGACAACAGTCAGTGTATACACTTCAGTAATACAGGTAAAGAGTAGTACAGAACATGTAATAGCTCCCTGTACTGTAGGGGGCGCTACCAGACACCAGTCAGTGCATACACTTCAGTAATACAGGTAAAGAGTAGTACAGAACATGTAATAGCTCCCTGTACTGTAGGGGGCGCTACCAGACACCAGTCAGTGCATACACTTCAGTAATACAGGTAAAGAGTAGTACAGAACATGTAATACCTCCCTGTACTGTAGGGGGCGCTACCAGACACCAGTCAGTGCATGCACTTCAGTAATACAGGTAAAGAGTACAGAACATGTAATACCTCCCTGTACTGTAGGGGGCGCTACCAGACACCAGTCAGTGCATACACTTCAGTAATACAGGTAAGAGTAGTACAGAACATGTAATACCTCCCTGTACTGTAGGGGGCGCTACCAGACACCAGTCAGTGCATACGCTTCAGTAATACAGGGGTTTTACCAGTGAAAGTTCTTCCAGACATTGACACGTTTCACAGATCTGGACTGTCTGTACATTGTATGATGAGTCTGGTTTCCATTGTAGACCATTGTATGTTGAAACTACTGTATGTTGAGGCCATTGTAAGTTGAGGGATCACTGTACTGTAGTGCAAAATAAATCATTCCCTATGGGAAGGATAGAGGATCAGTTATAGATCGCGGGGGGGGACCCAACAATATATATTACTGCATAACTTCCAAACGGCTGGAGATATTTCAATAATACTTGGTCACATGTTACTTATATGTCCACTTAAAATATAGTTAATTTAACCCTTAACTACCCCCATTTGTGAGGGTCGGGGTTTTTGTTTAAAGTCCCATGCAAATCAATGGGAAATGTATGTTGCCATATAATTTCCGTACGGCTGGAGCCATTTCATTACCTGGTACACATATTACGGAGCGGGATAGGAGGACCGGGATATGAAGTCAAAAGCTTCCTCTGTTGATTTTCCTCCACAACAAGGATTAGGAAGGAAAACACGGGCAACGCCGGGTACTCAGCTAATAAATATATATATATATATATATATATATAAATAAATCAGTGGAGTACCCCTTTAAAAATTGCAGCTTTTACCTGTGTAACTTCTGATCTTTCTCAAACCATCGTAGAGCCAGGAACGTCATCACAAGCCGGGATCCAGAATAGAAGACAAATGTGCACAGGCAGCTGTCACCCAACACCTATAAAGGGAACAAGCTTCACATCATAACAGGGATAACCCCCGAACAGGATCCAGGAAAGCTGGGTGGCATTCGGCAAGTCTACCTAGATATACTGGGCATCATCCCTGTATAAATAAGTAGAGAGTTGTATGACAAGTCCTTGTGACAGCTGTAATGGCGGCCATAGCTGAACTTTTTAAAGAAGTCTCATATTAGTCAGATTTTTTGTAAATTCTATGGCCTAGACAATGGGGGAGATTTGTCAAAACCTGTGCAGGGGTAATGTTGACCAGCTGCCCATAGCAACCAATCAGATCGCTTCTGGACAGAATTTGCACCAGAATTGAAAAAACAAAACAAAAAAAAAAACCCCGACTAAGGCTACGTTCACACGGCTGTCTTGACCCGTCCCGTTCTTCTGCCGTCAAAAATAAAAAACGGACTTTAAATAGAAACGGACCAAATCGGATGTTATCCGTTTGGATACGTTATTTTTCAGTTAATAAACAAAAAAAATAAAAATAAAACATTTTCTGTTGTTCTGAGCATGCTCAGAAGTAAAAAAACGGATCATAAAATGGATTGTAAAAACGGATGACATTAACCTCTTAAGGACCCAGGACGTACGGGGACGTCCCCGCACCCTGGGCCTTAAGGACCCAGGACGTCCCCGTACGTCCTGGCGTTTTCCGGTCTCTGCCGCTCGCCGGGCAGAGATCGGAACTGGATGCCTGCTGAAATCCTTCAGCAGGCATCCAGGGCAAACGCCGAGGGGGGCCATGTAGGCCCCCCATGTCGGCGATCGCCGCAAATCGCAAGGGAAATCGCCCTTGCGATCTGCGGCGATACCGGGCTGATCGGGTCTCTGGGACCCGACCGCCCAGTAATTTCGCATGATCCCGGCTGTCACAGACAGCCAGGACCATGCTGAAGTATCGGAGCGAGGTGGCAAGCCGGCCACCTCCTCCGATCCCCTGCGATCTGTCGGTTAGTGAACCGACCAATCGCAGGAGGGGGGGCGGTTACTTCCTCCCGTCCTGCCCGGCCCCTGAAAGTAGGGACAGGACGGGAGGAAGACCGGAGGACGCGGCGGGGGACGGGGGAGTGCTGGGGACCGGCCCCGGTACTTACCTCGTCCCTGAAGACCCGGATCCCGGCGAGGAAGATGGCGGCGGCGGCGACAGGTGAGTTGATCTTCAGCCGCGGTCGGGCCCTTTACAGCAATGCACGTCGCCGTAAAGCGACATGCATTGCTGTATTGGGACCCTATATACTACAACTCCCAGCATGCCCAGACAGCCCTTGGCGTCTGGGCATGCTGGGAGTTGCAGTTTTGCAACATCTGGAGGTCCACAGTTTTTGGACCACTGTGCCCTTCCAGATGTAGCAAAACTACACATCCTCAGCATGCCCTTACTGTCCAGGCATGCTGGGAGTTGTAGTTCTGTAACATCTGGCCCTTCAGATGTTGCAGAACTACAACTCCCAGCATGCCTGGACAGTTTTGGCATACTGGGAGTTGTAGTTTTGCAACATCTGGAAGGGCACAGATTGGGAACCACTGTATTAGTGGTCTGCAAACTAGTCCTCCAGATGTTGCAAAACTACAACTCCAAGCATGCTGGGAGTTGTAGTTCGGCAACATCTGGCTCTAAAGATGTTGCCGAACTACTACTCCCAGCATGCCTGAGAATGTTTGGGAGTTGTGGTTTTGCAACAGCTGGAGGCACACTGGTTGGGAAACATTGTTTCCTAACTCAGTGTTTCCCAACCCGTGTGCCTCCAGCTGTTGCAAAACCACAACTCCCAAACATTCTCAGGCATGCTGGGAGTAGTAGTTTTGCAACAGCTGGAGGTCCCCCCCCTGTGAATGTACAGGGTACACTCACATGGGCAGGCGGCTTACAGTGAGTATCGGGCTGCAAGTTTGCAATGCAGCAAATTTTGCGCGGCAGCTCAAACTCGCTGTAACCCCCCCCCGCCCGTGCGACTGTACCCTAAAAACACTACACTACACTACCACAAAATAAAATAAAAAGTAAAAAACACTACATATACACATACCCCTACACAGCCCCCCTCCCTCCCCAATAAAAATGAAAAACACCTGGTACGCCACTCTTTCCAAAATGGAGCCTCCAGCTGTTGCAAAACAACAACTCCCAGTATTGCCGGACAGCCGTTGACTGTCCAGGCATGCTGGGAGTTTTGCAACAGCTGGAGGCACCCTGTTTGGGAATCACTGGCGTAGAATACCCCTATGTCCACCCCTATGCAAATCCCTAATTCAGGCCTCAAATGCACATGGCGCTCTCACTTCGGAGCCCTGTCGTATTTCAAGGCAACAGTTTAGGGTCACATATGGGGTATCACCGTACTCGGGAGAAATTGACTAACAAATCTTGGGGGGCTCTTTCTCCTTTCACCCCTTATGAAAAGGTGAAGTTGGGGTCTACACCAGCATGTTAGTGTAAAAAAAATAAACTTTTTACACTAACATGCTGGTGTTGCCCTATACTTTTCATTTTGACAAGAGGTAAAGGGGAAAAAAGCCCCCCAAAATTTGTAATGCAATTTCTCCCGAGTACGGAGATACCCCATATGTGGGCACAAACTGCTCTGGGGGCACACAACAAGGCCCAGAAGGGAGAGTGCGCCATGTACATTTGAGGTGATTTGCACAGGGGTGGCTGATTGTTACAGCGGTTTTGACAAATGCAAAAAAAAAAAACACATGTGACCCCATTTCGGAAACTACACCCCTCACGGAATGTAATAAGGGGTGCAGTGAGAATTTACCCCCCACAGGTGTCTGACGGATCTTTGGAACAGTGGGCTGTGCAAATAAAAAATGTTGTACAGCCCACTGTTCCAAAGATATGACAGACACCAGTGGGGGGTAAATGCTCACTTTACGCCTTCTTACGTTCCTCAAGGGGTCTAGTTTCCAAAATGGTATGCCATGTGGGGGTTATTTTGCTGTTCTGGCACCATAGGGGCTTCCTAAATGCGACATGCCCCCCGAGCAAAATTTGCTCTCAAAAAGCCAAATATGACTCCTTCTCTTCTGAGCATTGTAGTTCGCCCGTAGTGCACTTCAGGTCAACTTTTGGGGTACCTCCATACTCAGAAGAGATGTGGTTACAAATTTTGGGGGGTATTTTCTGCTATTAACCCTTGCAAAAATGTGAAATTTGGGGGGGAAACACACCTTTTAGTTATTTTTTTTTATTTTTTTTTTACGTATGCAAAAGTCGTGAAACCCCTGTGGGGTATTAAGGCTCACTTTATTTCTTGTTACGTTCCCCGAGGGGTCTAGTTTCCAAAATGGTATGCCATGTGTTTTTTTTTTGCTGTCCTGGCACCATAGGGGCTTCCTAAATGCGACATGCCCCCGAGCAAAATTTGCTCTCAAAAAGCCAAATATGACTCCTTCTCTTCTGAGCATTGTAGTTCACCCATAGTACACCTCAGGTCAACTTATGGGGTACCTTCATACTCAGAAGAGATGGGGTTACAATGTTTGGGGGGTATTTTCTGCTATTAACCCTTGCAAAAATGTGAAATTTGGGGGGAAACACACATTTTTGTGAAATTTTATTTTTATTTTTTTACATATGCAAAAGTCGTGAAACACCTGTGGGGTATTAAGGCTCACTTTATTCCTTGTTATGTACCTCAAGGGGTCTAGTTTCCAAAATGGTATGCCATGTGGGGGATTTTTGCTGTTCTGGCACCATAGGGGCTTCCTAAATGCAACATGCCCCCCAAAAACCATTTCAAAAAAACGTACTCTCCAAAATCCCCTTGTCGCTCCTTCGCTTCTGAGCCCTCTACTGCGCCCGCCGAACACTTTACATAGACATATGAGGTATGTGCTTACTCGAGAGAAATTGGGCTACAAATATAAGTATACATTTTCTCCTTTTTCCCCTTGTAAAAATTCAAAAATTGGGTCTACAAGAACATGCGAGTGTAAAAAATGGAGATTGTGAATTTTCTCCTTCACTTTGCTGTTATTCCTGTGAAACACCTAAAGGGTTAAAACGCGGACTGAATGTCATTTTGAATACTTTGGGGGGTGCAGTTTTTATAATGGGGTCATTTGTGGGGTATTTCTAAAATGAAGACCCTTCAAATCCACTTCAAACCTGAACTGGTCCATGAAAAATTGTGAGTTTGGAAATTTTGTGAAAAATTGGAAAATTGCTGCTGACCGTTGAAGCCCTCTGATGTCTTCCAAAAGTAAAAACACGTCAATTTTATGATGCAAATATAAAGTAGACATATTGTATATGTGAATAAAAAATTATTCGGAATATCCATTTTCCTTACAAGCAGAGAGCTTCAAAGTTAGAAAAATGCAAAATTTTCAAATTTTTCATAAAATTTGGGGATTTTTCACCAAGAAAGGATGCAAGTTACCACAAAATTTTACCACTATGTTAAAGTAGAATATGTCACGAAAAAACAATCTCGGAATCAGAATGATAACTAAAAGCATCCCAGAGTTATTAATGTTTAAAGTGACAGTGGTCAGATGTGCAAAAAATGGCTGGGTCCTATGGTGTAAAATGGCTGGGTCCTTAAGGGGTTAAAGGCTCATCCATTTTCCATAGACTTTAATGTTAAATTTACTGTATCCATTTTTTTGACGGAAGAAAAAATACTGCATGTGCCGTTTTTTACTTATTTTACGGAAATAAGTGCAGACGGGTGCAAACGGATGTGAAAAAAATTGTAAAAAAATCCCATTGACACGAAT
The DNA here is from genome assembly GCF_029499605.1 of Hyla sarda. NCBI lineage: Eukaryota > Metazoa > Chordata > Amphibia > Anura > Hylidae > Hyla > Hyla sarda. The sequence continues at coordinate 592,017,146 of NC_079189.1, read as the reverse complement.
GGGATCTTTTTAAAACCATTTTTAATCCGTTTACAGCCTGCAAGAACGGAACCGAAATGGGGATTAAAAAAAACAGGGAAAGACGGCCGTGTGAACGCACCTTAAGTCTCCATAAGAAAACCCATAAAAGGGGCATGGCCGTCGGGGAGGGGGCGTGTTCCTGACATTTTTACACAAAAAACAACATATTTACTAAGGTTTCCACAGAAAATGTGGTGGATTTCAGCTGAAGAAAATCAGACAGATCAGAGCATGTGTAAAAGCAAAATGTAGGGAAAGTGGGAAGCGTAGGGAAACTTCAGTAAATATTGTGGGAAAAAATTGTAGGGAATTAAAACCCACAAATAAACCTACACAACTCTTAGTAAATCAGGGCCAATGTATCAGTCCAGGCTGTTTAGCTCACAGAGCATTGTCTAGACTGGATACAATTGTCTCCACTTCTCAGCTGAGAGCAGGACTAGCTATGTACAATGTATCAGTCTGGAGTCCAGGATGTTTAGCTCACAGAGCATTGTCTAGACTGGATACAATTGTCTCCACTTCTCAGCTGACAGCAGGACTAGCTATGTACAATGTATCAGTCTGGAGTCCAGGATGTTTAGCTCACAGAGCATTGTCTAGACTGGATACAATTGTCTCCACTTCTCAGCTGAGAGCAGGACTAGCTATGTACAATGTATCAGTCTGGATACCAGGCTGAATAGCTCACAGAGCATTGTCTAGACTGGGTACAATTGTCTCCACTTCTCAGCTGAGAGCAGGACTAGCTATGTACAATGTATCAGTCTGGAGACCAGGATGTTTAGCTCACAGAGCATTGTCTAGACTGGATACAATTGTCTCCACTTCTCAGCTGAGAGCAGGACTAGTTATGTACAATGTATCAGTCTGGAGTCCAGGATGTTTAGCTCACAGAGCATTGTCTAGACTGGATACAATTGTCTCCACTTCTCAGCTGAGAGCAGGACTAGCTATGTACAATGTATCAGTCTGGAGTCCAGGATGTTTAGCTCACAGAGCATTGTCCATACTGGATACAATTGTCTCCACTTCTCAGCTGAGAGCAGGACTAGCTATGTACAATGTATCAGTCTGGAGTCCAAGCTGTTTAGCTCACAGAGCATTGTCTAGACTGGATACAATTGTCTCCACTTCTCAGCTGAGAGCAGGACTAGCTACCGTATTTATTGGCGTATAACACGCACTTTTTAGGCTAAAATTTTTAGCCTAAAGTCTATGTGCGTGTTATACGCCGATACACCCCCAGGAAAGGCAGGGGGAGAGAGGCCGTCGCTGCCCGCTTCTCTTCCCCTGCCTTTCCTGGGGTCTAGAGACCTGCTGCCGGCCCTTCTTTCCCCCTGGCTATCAGCGCCGCTGCCCGTTCTGTCCCCCTGACTATCGGTGCCGGCGCCGATAGCCAGGGGGAGAGAAGCGGCGCCGACAACCAGGGGGAGAGAAGGGGCAGCGGCACCCATTGCCGGCGCCGCTGCCCCGTTGCCTCCCCCCATCCCCGGTGGCATAATTACCTGGGTCGGGTCCGCGCTGCTGCAGGCCTCCGGCGTGCGTCCCCGGCGTCGTTGCTATGCGCTGCACGGCGCGGCGCATGACGTCAGTGCGCCGCGCCGTGCATAGCAACGACGCAGGTGACGCGCGCCGGAGGCCTGCAGCAGCGCGGACCCGACCCAGGTAATTATGCCACCGGGGATGGGGGGAGGCAACGGGGCAGCGGCGCCGGCAATGGGTGCCGCTGCCCCTTCTCTCCCCTTGGCTGTAGCCAGGGGGAGAGAAGGGCTGGCAGCAGGGCTCTAGACCCCAGGAAAGGCAGGGGGAGAGAAGCGGGCAGCGACGGCCTCTCTCCCCCTGCCTTTCCTGGGGGTGTATCGGGGTATACACGCGCACACATGCACCCTCATTTTACCATGGATATTTGGGTAAAAAACTTTTTTTACTCAAATATCCTTGGTAAAATGAGGGTGCGTGTTATAGGCCCGTGCGTGGTATACCCCGATAAATACGGTATGTACAATGTATCAGTCTGGAGTCCAGGATGTTTAGCTCACAGAGCATTGTCTAGACTGGATACAATTGTCTCCACTTCTCAGCTGAGAGCAGGACTAGCTATGTACAATGTATCAGTTTGGAGTCCAGGCTATTTAGCTCACAGAGCATTGTCTAGACTGGATACAATTGTCTCCACTTCTCAGCTGAGAGCAGGACTAGCTATGTACAATGTATCAGTCTGGGGTCCAGGCTGTTTAGCTCACAGAGCATTGTCTAGACTGGATACACTTGTCTCCTCTTCTCAGCTGAAAGCAGGACTAGCTATGTACAATGTATCATTCTGGGGTCCAGGCTGTTTAGCTCACAGAGCATTGTCTAGACTGGATACAATTGTCTCCACTTCTCAGCTGAGAGCAGGACTAGCTATGTACAATGTATCAGTCTGGAGTCCAGGATGTTTAGCTCACAGAGCATTGTCTAGACCGGATAAAGTTGTCTCTTCTCAGCTGAGAGCAGGACTAGCTATGTACAATGTATCAGTCTGGTGTCCAGGATGTTTAGCTCACAGAGCATTGTCTAGACTGGATACAATTGTATCTACTTCTCAGCTGAGAGCAGGACTATCTATGTACAATGTATCAGTCTGGAGCCCAGGATGTTTAGCTCACAGAGCATTGTCTAGACTGGATACAAATGTCTCCACTTCTCAGCTGAGAGCAGGACTAGCTATGTACAATGTATCAGTCTGGAGTCCAGGCTGTTTAGCTCACAGAGCATTGTCTAGACTGGATACAGTTGTCTCCACTTCTCAGCTGAGAGCAGGACTAGCTATGTACAATGTATCAGTCTGGGGTCCAGGATGTTTAGCTCACAGAGCATTGTCTAGGTTAGATACAATTGTCTCCACTTCTCAGCTGAGAGCAGGACTAGCTATGTACAATGTATCAGTCTGGAGTCCAGGATGTTTAGCTCACAGAGCATTGTCTAGACTGGATACAATTGTCTCCACTTCTCAGCTGAGAGCAGGACTAGCTATGTACAATGTATCAGTCTGGAGTCCAGGATGTTTAGCTCACAGAGCATTGTCTAGACTGGATACAATTGTCTCCACTTCTCAGCTGAGAGCAGGACTAGCTATGTACAATGTATCAGTCTGGAGTCCAGGCTGTTTAGCTCACAGAGCATTGTTTAGACCGGGTATAATTGCCCACACATCTCAGCTGAGAGCAGAACTAGGTATGTAGAGCATTGCTGACTGTAGTAGAGAGTTTTCAGTCACTAACAGCAAACACAGATTTTGAAAACGGGGAGGAACTGCAGCAAAGCATCGTAAACAGGTGAACAATTTTTAATTATAGAGAGATTACATTTACAAAAATAATTAATAGAACAGTCCTACATAGGACAGGGCCAGGCTGTACCTCATTCTTGATGAAGATGGCATGAACTGTCGCCTCTTTATCCGTCACACCGGGAAACACAGTGCTCTCACTTTGTTCTATCTTACTCCATCGACACGGCAGGACCCGTTTCTTCTGGGACATAACCTGTGGCTTTTCCTCTGTGTTCTCCCACAGGTAGACAGAGCCAGTGTGAGCTACCAAAAGAACTCTTCTTCCATCGTCACTCACGTAAAGATGCAACTTCTCTGAGCGTCCTAAAAGATTAAACCAAAGATGAGATACAGCATTTAGGATAGCCATGTAAACTCCCTTTATTCTCTGCTTAGCACATGTACATGTCGTGGAAAACCCTATCCAGGTCCAGGGCTGTGGAGTCGGTAGATAAATGTTCTGACTCCGCAATTTTTTGTACTTCCGACTCCTCTGTATTAATATGCGAATGTATTAAAGTTTAAGCTAACAATCGTAGTTTACTAGTTTTTATAGCCTTAGCTGAATGGCAGCAGTTTTTCCAATGGTTTACAGCTTCAGTCTTGAACTATTGACCCTCCATTCCCTTCACTTATACAAGTGTCTCTAGTCCTGCAAAAAACATATTTACTTAATCCCTTATCAGTGAGAGGCTAGGTTACCCATGGGTTCCCTGTAACAGCAGAACACAACACTATGGAAAGTATAAGTATTGCCGCTCCTAATTGTGCGTTGCGTGCCATATAGTAAAGCACATGAAAAGCTTCTTCACGGTCACTTAACGTGTTCGTTTTGCGGTTACGTGAGGCACTGCATGCATTGGTCTTTATTCTTATAGTAGAGAAGTCATTAATTATAACTTTTTGTGAATTGGGACATTTAAACTTGCTTTTTCTTTTTTCATTCCAATCTAAATTTAGCAGGAGTCATACATTGTTTGCAGACTCCACGTACCCAAAATTTAATCCGACTCTGACTCCAAAGCACTGTCCAGGACACAGGATAAATGTTTTTTTCAAAAAATACATGAGGGTATAACCCCTAGATATGTGCAATTTGTTTCGCTACGAATGCATATTTGTACGAATCTTACAGAATTCGTATGTTCGGATCGATCCGAACATCCGAAATACATTTTTCGAATATTTCCGAAAAACGATAATCCGAACAATGCACTGCTGAAAGCTGAAATACGAATTAACAAATGCATTCATTAAATGTGTATCGGCAGTAATTAATTAATTTGATTTATTTTATTGGTCCTTGACCTGGATCAGTAAAGTTTGTTGAAAAGGTCTGGCCTGGCCTATCTGCTTATTTACTTCAGCCATTTCCGTCATTACTTACAAATAACGAATCTATCCGAATAACAAATTCGGCCGAATAAGTGGTAAAACACGAATAACGAACAGATCCGACAATTTTTCCGAATGTGTCCGAAGACAGAATGAAAGGAATTATTCCATCCTGAGTATCGAACGGAACTGAAATTTTTCTTAATTCGAAAATAAACATAACGAAGCTAAACATAATTTTTGGTTCTGCACAAGTCTAATATCCACAGGATAGGCTGTCAATGTGTGATCAGTGGGGGTTGTAGTCTAGAAACCCACACGCTGCCACACCCTCATAGTACTAAGCCAGTGCTTCCCAACAAGGGTGTCCCCAGCTGTTGCAAAACTACAACTCCCAGCATGTTAGACTATATAGTAGTATATAGTATAGGCCAGTGCTACCCAACCAGGGTGCCCCCAGCTGTTGCGAAACTACAACTCCCAGCATGTTAGACTATATAGTAGTATATAGTATAGGCCAGTGTTTTGCCAACCATGGGTGCCTCCAGCTGTTGCAAAACTACAACTCCCAGCATGTTAGGCTATATAGTAGTATATTGTATAGACCAGTGTTTCCCAACCAGGGGTGCCTCCAGCTGTTGCAAAACTACAACTCCCAGCATGTTAGTCTATATGGTATAGGCCAGTGTTTCCCAACCAGGGATGCCTCCAGCTGTGGCAAAACTACAACCCCCAGCATGCACGGACAGTATGCTTCGGCTGTCCGGGCATGCTGGGAGTTGTAGTTTCGCTACAGCTGGAGGCACCCTGGTTGGGAAACACTGTACTAAGCATGTTCTTCCCTCCATAATACATAGAACTGCTGCACTCTTAGGGTGCGTTCACACTGCGGAATCTATGCTCGCTGAATTCAAAATACTTCAGCGCTAGGGCCGGGGGGCACTGAGCAGTCACCATTGCAGTGCTTGCGGAATCCACGCAAAGAATGAACACGTTCTTTCTTTGCGCGGAACAGTTTCAGCGGCGGAATTGTCCGCCTCTGAAATTCCGCAGTGTGAACGGGTCTCGCGGAGACCCGTTCACACTAATGTTAAGTTCACACCGCGAAATTCCGTAGTGTAAACGAACCCTTAGGGTACGTTCAGACGAACGGATTTGAAGCGTACTTTACGCTGCAGATCCGCCGCTGAAGGACCTCTGTATGGTGCCTTTACATGTGCCTGCTCGGAGCAGCAATACGCCGCTACGTGCAGACACACTGAAGCGATGTGCGAGTCACCGCGCATGTGTGGTGTACTCGCACACATAGCGGCCGCTCCCCCTGCTCAATGAGCTAGGCCGAGAGCTGCCGCGATGTGCGAGTATACTGCGCATGCGCGCGGCAACTCGCACATCGCAGGGTGTCTGCTCGTAGCGGCGTATTGCTTTACCGGTGTAAAGAAGCGTAGCGACCAATGACTGCAGCACAGAAGCACCTGTGACACCTACCTCTCTCTACTAAAGAGCTCCCCAAAAAAGTTGAGAACATCAAGCTATTGGTCAGACGAGGAACCACCTTTCATATCCTGTTTACCTTGAGTGGAAGCAATTTCTCCAGAGATCCCGTCATTTGCTGGAACGACCTGCAGACCGTCCGTATCTTTATTCCACAGAGACATCTCCCCCGAAAGGTGCAGAGTGGCCAACCAGGCTCCTGAACGGAAAACACGGGTAGATAGAATATTAGAACGTAAAAGCTTTTCATATAAAATATAATTGCTGAGCTTTACATAAAAAGGTGAAAAGAAGCCGCACCGTCCTCTCATTGACTCAAGTAACACCCCACACTGTACGACTAAAGTGAAAAAGGCAGACGTGCAATGGAGAAAAACAAACAAAAGAGCCTGAGGCTGCACTACTGAGATTCTGAACTAAATAACTCCAGTAAGGTGCAGTGTGCTGTCATGGAGACCTTGTGTGGATACAAAGAAAGAAAAGCATTAAAGGGTTATTTTTTTTTTTTTTAAATCAACTGGTGCTAGAAAGTTAAACAGATTTGTAAATCACTTGTATTAAAAAATTGTAATCCTTCCAATAGTTATCAGCGGCTGAAGTTGAGTTGTTCTTTTCTGTCTGACAACAGTGCTCTCTGCTGACACCTCTGTCTGTCTCAGGAACTGTCTGGAGCATAAAAGGTTTGCTATGGGGATTCACTCCTACTCTGGACAGCTCCTGAGACAGGTGTCATCAGAGAGCACTTGATAAGTACAGAAAGGATTAAGATTTTTTTTTAAATAGAAATAATTTACAAATCTGTTTAACTTTCTGGAGCCAGTGGATTTGTAAAAAAGTTTTTTTTCCTGGACTACCCCTTTAAAGGGGTAGTCCAGTGCTGAAAAACGTATCCCCTATCCTAAGGATAGGGGATAAGTTTCAGATCCGACCACTGGGGCCCCCCGCAATCTCCTGTAGGGGACCCTGGCTCACTGGCCTGATAGCGAGTGTCGACCACCGCATGAAGCAGTGGCCGATGCGCCCCCTCAATACATCGCTATGGCAGAGGCGGAGAATGCCGAAGGCAGCGCATTGAGTTGTATTGAGGGGGCATGTAAGCCGCTGCTTCGTGCGGAGGTCAACACCCCCCGACAGAAGATTGCGGGGGGCCCCAGTGGTCGGACCCCCCGCGCGATCTGAAATTTATCCCCTATCCTTAGGATAGGGGATAAGTTTTTCAGCACTGGACTACCCCTTTAAAGGGGTAGTCCAGGAAAAAAACAACTTATTTTTTACATATCCACTGGCTCCAGAAAGTTAAACAGATTTGTAAATTATTTCTATTAAAAAAAAATCTTAATCCTTTCTGTACTTATCAAGTGCTCTCTGATGACACCTGTCTCGGGAGCTGTCCAGAGTAGGAGCGAATCCCCATAGCAAACCTTTTATGCTCCGGACAGTTCCTGAGACAGACAGAGGTGTCAGCAGAGAGCACTGTTGTCAGACAGAAAAGAACAACTCAACTTCAGCAGCTGATAACTATTGGAAGGATTACAGTTTTTTAATACAAGTAATTTACAAATCTGTTTAACTTTCTAGCACCAGTTGATTTAAAAAAAAAAAAAAAAAAAAAAGTACCCCTTTAATGCTTTTCTTTCTTTGTATCCACACAAGGTCTCCATGACAGCACACTGCACCTTACTGGAGTTATTTAGTTCAGAATCTCAGTACAGGACCCCCGCGATCTGAAACTTATCCCCTATCCTTAGTATAGGGGATACGTTTTTCAGCCCTGGATATCTCCTTTAATGTCCTCATATACATGGCTGACAAAGAACATGTCAGGTAGGATAGTGATGACGGCAGTGATCTCTTCCACACAAAGTCTACATTACATTATGGAAGGGGACCTGTCAGTAGAACATGTCAGCACTGCAGCCTACGGTTCAAGAAAGAATATTTCATTGGATTATCCAGCGTTTTATTTAAAAAAAAAAAAAAAAAATTACAAAATTCTATGGTTCAAGGAGAAAATAGAAAAAAAATGAAATAAAAACATATTTACCAAGCACAGATCACCTGTAGCACCAGTTCATCTGTCTGTTCCCCTAATCTTATCTTATCTTGTTTCTGAATCTATAGCATGCGTTTATCAATTTAATGTAATTGCATAACAAACCTGGAACCCATTTCCCCATAAAGCCAACTCACGTCTGATCGGTTGGGGATCCAACCACTCTGGCACCTCTACTGATGATAGATAGGAATGGGGGTCCTAAATGGAGCGGTAGCTGAGTAGGCGCACTCTTGCTCCATTCAGACTCTATGGCAGTGTTGCCCAACCAGGGTGCCTCCAGCTGTTGAAAAGCCACAACTCCTAGCATGCCCAAACAGCCTTTGGCTCAATCCTAGACATTGATGCCAAGCTGAAACAGCCCAAATCCATCATGTATGGAACATGGCAAAGACATGAGTGTATATATTTTATATATTTATCGTTGTTATTATTTTTTTTTAATAAACCTTTTAGAACGGTCTAAAATAATAAAAAAAAAAAAAAAAAAACAATATATACTTTTCCTACCAATCCCCACTCCAATGCTTCCCAGGACCCCCGAATCTCTGCACTTACTGGTCCCTCTCAACATGGACATGTGAACAATGCAGCCAATCAGTGGTGCAAAGTTGATCTGCTGCCACTGGCTTAACTCAGAAAGTTTCACCCTGGTAGTGGTGGGGATCAGGGAGGAGAGTATCACTTCTTTTCTTACATTCTACCATTCTAAACAAAGAGGGGGTGATCCAGCACTTACATAGAAGATTTCCAGCTTTATTATTAGGATACAGGGAAAATGGTTGTGGCATTAGACGCGTTTCAAGCGCATGCGCTTGAAACGCGTCTGATCCCACAACCATTTTACCTATACAGTGGTCCCTCAAGTTACAATATGAATTGGTTCCAGGACGACCATTGTATGTTGAGACCATTGCATGTTGAGACCATAACTATGGAAACCTGGTAATTGGTTCTGAAGCCACCAAAATGTCCTCCAAAAATAGGAAAAAGTGAGGATTAAAGAAAAATAAGTAGATAATAATATAGATAAAGCAAATCCTTACATATAAAAGTAAGAAATATCTGCTGGGAGCTGTAATCACTGTCTATGTAGAGGACAGGAGCTTCTTCAGTGTTCTGTACAGTACACACAGTGTCCTAAAAAGTAATGGAGCCGCCCTCACCTGGTGTCCAAAGGAGCAGCTAACCCTGGCACAGATAAAGAGTACAGAACATGTAATACCTCCCTGTACTGTAGGGGGCGCTACCAGACACCAGTCAGTGCATACACTTCAGTAGTACATGTAAAGAGTAGTACAGAACATGTAATACCTCCCTGTACTGTAGGGGGCGCTACCAGACACCAGTCAGTGCATACACTTCAGTAGTACATGTAAAGAGTAGTACAGAACATGTAATACCTCCCTGTACTGTAGGGGGCGCTACCAGACACCAGTCAGTGCATACACTTCAGTAGTACATGTAAAGAGTAGTACAGAACATGTAATACCTCCCTGTACTGTAGGGGGCGCTACCAGACACCAGTCAGTGCATACACTTCAGTAGTACATGTAAAGAGTAGTACAGAACATGTAATACCTCCCTGTACTGTAGGGGGCGCTACCAGACACCAGTCAGTGCATACACTTCAGTAGTACATGTAAAGAGTAGTACAGAACATGTAATACCTCCCTGTACTGTAGGGGGCGCTACCAGGCACCAGTGAGTGCATACACTTCAGTAATACAGGTAAAGAGTAGTACAGAACATGTAATACCTCCCTGTACTGTAGGGGGTGCTACCAGACACCAGTCAGTGCATACACTTCAGTAATACAGGTAAAGAGTAGTACAGAACATGTAATACCTCCCTGTACTGTAGGGGGCGCTACCAGGCACCAGTGAGTGCATACACTTCAGTAATACAGGTAAAGAGTAGTACAGAACATGTAATACCTCCCTGTACTGTAGGGGGCGCTACCAGACAGAAATTCAGTGCATGCACTTCAGTAATACAGGTAAAGAGTAGTACAGAACATGTAATACCTCCCTGTACTGTAGGGGGCGCTACCAGACACCAGTCAGTGCATACACTTCAGTAATACAGGTAAAGAGTAGTACAGAACATGTAATACCTCCCTGTACTGTAGGGGGCGCTACCAGGCACCAGTGAGTGCATACACTTCAGTAATACAGGTAAAGAGTAGTACAGAACATGTAATACCTCCCTGTACTGTAGGGGGCGCTACCAGACACCAGTCAGTGCATACACTTCAGTAATACAGGTAAAGAGTAGTACAGAACATGTAATACCTCCCTGTACTGTAGGGGGCGCTACCAGGCACCAGTGAGTGCATACACTTCAGTAGTACATGTAAAGAGTAGTACAGAACATGTAATACCTCCCTGTACTGTAGGGGGCGCTACCAGGCACCAGTGAGTGCATACACTTCAGTAATACAGGTAAAGAGTAGTACAGAACATGTAATACCTCCCTGTACTGTAGGGGGCGCTACCAGACAGAAATTCAGTGCATGCACTTCAGTAGTACATGTAAAGAGTAGTACAGAACATGTAATACCTCCCTGTACTGTAGGGGGCCCTACCAGACACCAGTCAGTGCATACACTTCAGTAGTACATGTAAAGAGTAGTACAGAACATGTAATACCTCCCTGTACTGTAGGGGGCGCTACCAGGCACCAGTGAGTGCATACACTTCAGTAATACAGGTAAAGAGTAGTACAGAACATGTAATACCTCCCTGTACTGTAGGGGGCGCTACCAGACAGAAATTCAGTGCATGCACTTCAGTAATACAGGTAAAGAGTAGTACAGAACATGTAATACCTCCCTGTACTGTAGGGGGCGCTACCAGACACCAGTCAGTGCATACACTTCAGTAATACAGGTAAAGAGTAGTACAGAACATGTAATACCTCCCTGTACTGTAGGGGGCGCTACCAGGCACCAGTGAGTGCATACACTTCAGTAATACAGGTAAAGAGTAGTACAGAACATGTAATACCTCCCTGTACTGTAGGGGGCGCTACCAGACAGAAATTCAGTGCATGCACTTCAGTAGTACATGTAAAGAGTAGTACAGAACATGTAATACCTCCCTGTACTGTAGGGGGCCCTACCAGACACCAGTCAGTGCATACACTTCAGTAGTACATGTAAAGAGTAGTACAGAACATGTAATACCTCCCTGTACTGTAGGGGGCGCTACCAGGCACCAGTGAGTGCATACACTTCAGTAATACAGGTAAAGAGTAGTACAGAACATGTAATACCTCCCTGTACTGTAGGGGGCGCTACCAGACAGAAATTCAGTGCATGCACTTCAGTAATACAGGTAAAGAGTAGTACAGAACATGTAATACCTCCCTGTACTGTAGGGGGCGCTACCAGACACCAGTCAGTGCATACACTTCAGTAATACAGGTAAAGAGTAGTACAGAACATGTAATACCTCCCTGTACTGTAGGGGGCGCTACCAGGCACCAGTGAGTGCATACACTTCAGTAATACAGGTAAAGAGTAGTACAGAACATGTAATACCTCCCTGTACTGTAGGAGTTACAACCAGACACCTGTCAGTGTATACACTTCAGTAATACAGGTAAAGAGTAGTACAGAACATGTAGAACTTCCCTGTACTGTAGGGGGCCCTACCAGACACCAGTCAGTGCATGCACTTCAGTAATACAGGTAAAGAGTAGTACAGAACATGTAATACCTTCCTGTACTGTAGGGGGTGCTACCAGACACCAGTCAGTGCATACACTTCAGTAATACAGGTAAAGAGTAGTACAGAACATGTAATACCTCCCTGAACTATAGGGGGCGCTACCAGACACCAGTCAGTGCATGCACTTCAGTAATACAGGTAAAGAGTAGTACAGAACATGTAATACCTCCCTGCACTGTAGGGGGCGCTACCAGACAGGAATTCAGTGCATATACTTCAGTAATACAGGGGTGTTACCAGTGAATGTCCATTCTGATTGGTCATTTCTTCCAGTCATTGATATGTTTCACAGATCTGGACTGTCTGTAGCATTGTATGTTGAGTCTGATTTCAAGTTACAATGGTCCTGGAAAGACCATTGTATTTTGAAACTATTGTATGTTGAGGCCATTGTAAGTTGAGGGATGAAATTCACTAATAAAGCTGTAAATCTTCTATGCAAGTGTTGGATCACCGCCTCTTTGTTTGGATACTACCAGGGTGCAGGATCCGTGCACGACCACTAGGGGGAGGGTGTGCTGGACGTCTTGCATATTTGTGTGTACATTCTACCATTCTCTATGGTTTTTAAGGGGTTGACTACAGACAGTTCCTTGTGGGCTCCATTAGGACATTAAGGAAATATTTAGGACCCCCCTTCCCTCGATGATTAGCTCCTTTAGTGGGGACCCAAACAATGAAATTTAGTTCACCAAACCAGACAAAATCATGGGGAATATATTGTGAGTGCTGAGAAATGTCTCCCGACCATTATCTGAAGTAGCGAGGGTCACTATATTGCTCTTCTTCTTCAGCAAGGTCTTCTTCACATTGCCGGACCGCAGCTTGATCTCGCTAACCTGTCGTTCATCCACAAGGTAAACAGCTTCCTTCTCCTAGAAAAGAAAATGACACCGGAGCTCAGATCAAGAAGGTGATGGAGAGGGAGGGGATGGTCCTTTTCTAGCAATGAGATCTGCTCTTATTGTTTACAGGAAACATATGAAGCTAAATACAGGAATGTGACTGAGCCTTAAAGGGGTACACCGGAAGATTAAAAGCAAGAAACAAAGATTTTTATAATAAAATATATAATATTATAATAATAATAATAATAATAATAATGTTTTAAAACCAACTGGGGCAAGAAAGTTATAAAGATTTTTAAATAACTTCTATATAAAAATATTAATCCTTCCAGTACTTATCAGCTGCTGTATGCTCCACAGGAAGTTCCTTTCTTTTTGAAAAAAAAAATTCTGTCTTACCACAGTGCTGTCTGCTGACACCTCTGTCCATGTCTGGAACTGTCCAGAGCAGGAGACGTTTGTTATGGGAATTTGCTCCTACTCTGGACAGTTCCTTAAATGGACAGAGGTGTCAGCAGAGAGCACTGTGGTCAGACAGAAAAGAACAACAACAAAGAATTCAACTTCCTGTGGAGCATAGGAGTAACTGATATGTACTGGAAGGATTAAGATTCATTTTATTTTGTTCATTAAAGTTTCTATTTTTCAGAAACAAAAATGATGGGGTACAGAAAAAGAAAAATATAAGGGAAGGGAACCAAAAACATAAAAAATACAACAAAGGGATTATAGAATACCCCCAAATAAGCAGGTACAGTAGGATCCAACAATATATGGGATTAAGATTTTTTTAATGGAAGTAAATTACAAATCTGTTTAAGGCTGGGTTCCCACTACGTTTTCTCCCAAACGGGAGCGCATACGGCAGGGGGAGCTAAAACGTGTGTCATTTATTTCAATGAGCCGGCCGGAGTGAAACGTTCGGTCGGCTCATTTTTGCGCCGTATGCGCTTTTATGACCGGACCTCAAACCGTGGTTGACCACAGTTTTAGGTCCGGTTGTAAAAGCGCATACGGCGCAAAAATGAGCCGACCGGACCGAACGTTTCACTCCGGCCGGCTCAATGAAATTAATGACATACGGGAGCGCATACGGTCACATACGGGAGCGCGAGGTTTTAGCTCCCCCCTGCCGTATGCGCTCCCGTATGGGAGAAAACGTAGTGTGAACCCAGCCTAACTCTGGAACCAGATGATTGGAAAAAAAAAGAAGAAGCTTTCCAACGGAGTACCCCTTTAATCCTTCCAGTACTTATCAGCTGCTGTATACTACAGATGAAATTGTGTAGTTCTTTCCAGTCTGAACAAAAACACAATAGCCCCCAAAAGCAATCCGGGATTCGATAATATAATAATATACTAAACACAATTACCCCTAAGCACAATGCCTGGGGTACAAATATCCCTATTATTGTAAATTGCCCTAAAACGTAACTTTTATTAGGATAATAGATAAGAATAAAGAAATGGGATGGTGCTCAATGTGAATTTTAAAATTACGTGTCACACATGCCCAACATCTTATGCCAACATAAACCACTTTCCATGTATAGGATAGGTGGGAGATAAATGATGTATTGCATAAGATGAGCGAACTTACAGTAAATTCGATTCGTCACAAACTTCTCGGCTCGGCAGTTGATGACTTTTCCTGCATAAATGAGTTCAGCTTTCAGGTGCTCCCGTGGGCTGGAAAAGGTGGATACAGTCCTGGGAGACTCTTTCCTAGGAATGTATCCACCTTTTCCAGCCCACCGGAGCTCCTGAAAGCTGAACTAATTTATGCAGGAAAAGTCATCAACTGCCGAGCCGAGAAGTTCGTGACGAATCGAATTTACTGTAAGTTCGCTCATCTCTAATTGACATGATCTAAAAACACTGAACTGTGCCCCTCTACATGTTTCGGTGAATCATCACCGTCCTCAGGAGGTATATGGCAACACAGCTTGCCCACATGGATGTCCCAGTTAGAGATGAGCGATCTTACAGTAAATTCGATTCGTCACAAACTTCTCGGCTCGGCAGTTGATGACTTATCCTGCGTAAATTAGTTCAGCTTTCTGGTGCTCCGGTGGGCTGGAAAAGGTGGATACAGTCCTAGGAAAGCGTCTCCTAGGACTGTATCCACCTTTTCCAGCCCACCGGAGCACCTGAAGGCTGAACTAATTTATGCAGGATAAGTCATCAACTGCCGAGCCGAGAAGTTCGTGACGAATTGAATTTACTGTAAGTTCGCTCATCTCTAGTCCCAGTATATATTGACTATATACGCGATGTCACAAATTTGCGTCTAATTATGCGTCCAATTTCCATCCAGATAACAGGCCTCCAATCCTCATAATACACGTCACAGGTAAGTACACCTATGGTAGCGTGCCACACAGAGTGAATATCTTACCTGTAGATACAGAGCGATGTGACATAGTGTCTACAGGCAAGATATTAAAATTAAAAGGGGTACTCCGAAGGAAAACATTTTTTTTTTTTAAATCAATTGGTGCCAGAAAGTTAAACAGATTTGTAAATCTTTACCCTTCCAGTACTTTTTAGCAGCTGTATGCTACAGAGGAAATTCTATACTTTTTGAATTTCTTTTTTGTCTTGTCCACAGTGCTCTCTGCTGACACCTGATGCCTGTATCAGGAACTGTCCAGAGCAGGAGAAAATCCCCATTGCAAACCTATGCTGCTCTGGACAGTTCCTGATACGGGCATCAGGTGTCAGCAGAGAGCACTGTGGACAAGACAAAAGAGAAATTCAAAAAGAAAATAATTTCCTCTGTAGCATACAGCTGCTAAAAAGTACTGGAAGGGTAAAGATTTTTTACAAATTTACAAATCTGTTGACCGTTCTGGCCCCAGCTGATTTACAAAAAAAAAATTTTTCCACCGGAGTACCCCTTTAAGTTTTAGGGCAAGTTACAATAATAGGGATATCTGTACCCCAGGCATTGCACTCTGGGGTCATTGTGTTTAGTAGTCTTTTCTTTCTGACCACAGTGCTCTCTGCTGCCACCTCTGTCCGTGTCAGGAACTGTCCAGAGCAGGATAGGTTTGCTATGGGGATTTGCGCCTACTCTGGACAGTTCCTGACACGGACAGAGGTGGCAGCAGAGAGCACTGTGGTCAGACAGAAAAGAACAACAACAAAGAATTCAACTACCTGTGGAGAATAGAGTAACTGATAAGTACTGGAAGGATTAAGATTTTTTTTTTTTTTTCCCATTTAAGTTTCTATTTTTCAGAAACAAAAAATGATGGGGTACAGAAAAAGAAAAATATAAGGGAAGGGAACCAAAAACATAGAGCACTGTGACCAGACTGGAAAGAACTACACAACTTCCTCTGGCGCATACAGCAGCTGATAAGTACTAGGAAAAGGATTAAGATTTTTTTTAATAGAAGTAATTTACAATTTTAAATCTGTTACCATCTGTTTTGAAAACATAGTTTTTCCTCCGGAGTTAAAGGGGTTATCCAAGATTAGAAAAACAGAGCTAATTTCCTCAAAGAACAGCACCATACCTGTGCTTAGGTTGTGTATGCTATTATTATTTGAATGGAGGTAAGTGGTAATACAACATAGAAACTGCGGACAGGTAAGCCCCTCAGTTTCTCTCTATTTTTCTATCCCTGGGAAAAAGACTCTTTAAAAAGGTGAACAGCTGGTTTACCCGCACTTAAAAGGGGTACTCCGCTGCTCAGCGTGTGGAACAAACTGTTCCGAACGCTGGAGCCGGGAGCTTGTGACGTCAGTAGCCCCGCCCCCTCATGACACCCCACCCTGCCCCCTCAATGCAAGTCTATGGGAGGGGGCGTGACATTCTTCACACCCCCTCCCATAGACTTGCATTGAGGGGACGAAGACTGACATCATGAGGGGGCGGGGCTACTGACATCATGAGTAGACATGAGCGAACTTACAGTAAATTCGATTCGTCACGAACTTCTCGGCTCGGCAGTTGATGACTTATCCTGCATAAATTAGTTCAGCTTTCAGGTGCTCCGGTGGGCTGGAAAAGGTGGATACAGTCCTAGGAAAGAGTCTCCCAGGACTGTATCCACCTTTTCCAGCCCACGGGAGCACCTGAAAGCTGAACTCATTTATGCAGGATAAGTCATCAACTGCCGAGCCGAGAAGTTCGTGACGAATCGAATTTACTGTAAGTTCGCTCATCTCTAATCATGAGCTGCCGGCGCCGACTCCAGTGTTTGGAACAGTTTTGGAGCAGTGGAGTACCCCTTTAATGCGGGTAAACCGGATTAATATGACCTTTCACTTACCCAGTATAAGCCTCCATTGCTAATATGTAAATAGCCAACTTTGTGCAATGGAGCTGGAGCCAGTATACCCAGTATCCCTGCCTCCTTGCCCTCTGCTCCCATATGCCAGCCCCCCTCATACATTTTCATTAGACCCCCCCCCTTTGCCCATGTGAGCACAAGGTGGGCGAGCATAAGGGAGCAGAGGAGAAGGAAGCAGGGATGCTGGGTCCTGTCTTCATTGTGCAAAGAATAACATAGGACGCGATTAGAGATGAGCAAATTTACAGTAAATTCGATTCGTCACAAACTTCTCGGCTCGGCAGTTGATGACTTATCCTGCATAAATGAGTTCAGCTTTCAGGTGCTCCGGTGGGCTGGAAAAGGTGGATACAGTCCTAGGAGACTCTTTCCTAGGAATGTATCCACCTTTTCCAGCCACCCGGAGCACCGGAAAGCTGAACTAATTTATGCAGGAAAAGTCATCAACTGCCGAGCCGAGAAGTTCGTGACGAATCGAATTTACTGTAAGTTCGCTCATCTCTAATCACGATCAATAGAAATGATACAATGTATATACAAAGTGAAACTGATAATATGTCGATTTTTGGTGATTTTGGTACAGACCTGCCCCAACCAGCAGAGCCTGGGACAAGGCTTTTTCCTCTTAATGCTGCTCGACAGAAGAACTTCAAGAGAGA
Source organism: Hyla sarda (assembly GCF_029499605.1). Taxonomy (NCBI): domain Eukaryota; kingdom Metazoa; phylum Chordata; class Amphibia; order Anura; family Hylidae; genus Hyla; species Hyla sarda. Next base: position 591,999,382 of record NC_079189.1, on the reverse strand, counting down.
CGTCCATGTTCTTACACCATATCGGTAATCTCCTGTAGCCGGGTCAGTACCTGGGGGTAGATGAAGAACAGCGACTTCAGACAAAAACTAAACGTAAAAAGAGTTAAAACATTACTATAATTTTGGATCTTTATTGCTGCTGTCTTCTTCTAATTGTGTTACAGACACAAACAAAACATAGAAATAAAATCAAACGTATCAAAAAATCAACTGGGAACAACCACCTAATGTAATCTTATTTATTATAAATGATTACTATAATATTTATCAGCATCATTATCATCACAGACATTATCTTCCTAAATCAATGAGAAATGCTAATTGTGGCAGCCATGGCACATACCACTGTGACTCCTTATAGTGCCACATAGAACCAATATACCCCCACACACTGCTGCGTGTCACCTCACCACAGTGCCCCCCACAGCCATATCAAGAGCCACAGCGCCCGCCACAGCCATATCAGGAGCCACAGCGCCTACCACAGCCATACCTAGAGCCACAGCGCCCACCACAGTCATACCTAGAGCCACAGCGCCCACCACAGCCATACCAAGAGCCACAGTGCCCACCACAGTCATATCAGGAGCCACAGCGCCCACCACAGTCATATCAGGAGCCACAGTGCCCACCACAGTCATATCAGGAGCCACAGTGCCTACCACAGCCATATCAAGAGCCACAGCGCCCCCCACAGCCATTTCAGGAGCCACAGTGCCTACCACAGCCATACCTAGAGCCACAGCGCCCACCACAGCCATACCAAGAGCCACAGCGCCCACCACAGTCGTATCAGGAGCCACAGTGCCTACCACAGCCATATCAGGAGCCACAGTGCCCCCCACAGCCATATCAGGAGCCACAGTGCCCCCCACAGCCATATCAGGAGCCACAGTGCCTACCACAGCCATATCAGGAGCCACAGTGCCCCCCACAGCCATACCTAGAGCCACAGTGCCTACCACAGCCATATCAGGAGCCACAGTGCCCCCCACAGCCATATCAGGAGCCACAGTGCCTACCACAGCCATATCAGGAGCCACAGTGCCGGCTACAGCCATACCAAGAGCCACAACGCCCACCACAGCCATACCTGGAGCCACAGCGCCCACCACAGCCATACCTGGAGCCACAGCGCCCGCCACAGCCATACCAAGAACCACAGTGCCCGCCATAGCCATATCAAGAACAACAGTGCCCGCCATAGCCATACCAAGAGCCACAGCGCCCACCACAGCCATACCAAGAGCCACAGCGCCCACCACAGCCATATCAGGAGCCACAGTGCCCGCCACAGCCATATCAGGAGCCACAGCACCCACCACAGTCATATCAGGAGCCACAGTGCCCACCACAGTCATATCAGGAGCCACAGTGCCCACCACAGCCATACCAAGAGCCACAGCGCCCACAACAGCCATATCAGGAGCCACAGCACCCACCACAGTCATATCAGGAGCCACAGCGCCCACCACAGCCATACCAAGAGCCACAGCGCCCACCACAGCCATACCAAGAGCCACAGCGCCCACCACAGCCATACCAAGAGCCACAGCGCCCACCACAGCCATACCAAGAGCCACAGCGCCCACCACAGCCATACCAAGAGCCACAGCACCCAAAGCCATACCAAGAGCCACAGCGCCCACCACAGCCATACCAAGAGCCACAGTGCCCACCACAGCCATACCAAGAGCCACAGCGCCCACCACAGCCATACCAAGAGTCACAGCGCCCACCACAGCCATACCAAGAGCCACAGCGCCCACCACAGCCATACCAAGAGCCACAGCACCCAAAGCCATACCAAGAGCCATAGCGCCCACCACAGCCATACCAAGAGCCACAGCGCCCACCACAGCCATACCAAGAGCCACAGCGCCCACCACAGCCATACCAAGAGCCACAGCGCCCACCACAGCCATACCAAGAGCCACAGCACCCAAAGCCATACCAAGAGCCACAGTGCCCACCAAAGCCATACCAAGAGCCACAGCGCCCACCACAGCCAGACCAGGAGTCACAGTGCCCACCAGTCATACCAAGAGCCACAGCGCCTACCACAGCCATATCAGGAGCCACAGTGCCCGCCACAATTGTACCACATCAGCCTGTGTTGACCATAAACAGTGTCATCTAGTGCCACTGAAACCAAACTAACACAGCTGAACCCAGTGCCACCACAATGACACCATTCACACTGCACCAATCTACAACTCTCAGCATAACCACACAGCCAGTTATTAGGGCATCCTAGGAGTTGTAGTCTCACAACCCAGCTGTGATGCCGCAGGTAGCTGAGCTGCTATGTGTGAACGGACCCCCACTGCCCTGTACCGCACCCTCACCTGATCCCGTGTACCCGCTGTACAGCCCGGCTCCAGCTCTATGACATCCCGGGGGATCGCCCGGGAACACAAGCGGCAACACTACAGTCAACACTACGCTAGAAACACATGACGTCAGGAGGTCATGTGACATTCACAAGTCATGTGACCTGGTAGTTCAGGCGGGATCATTGGAGAGAAGACAGTTCATATTGACAGGAGGAGGGATGTGTGGGGCTGAGGGAGACTGTATACTGGAGGGAGGAAGACTATATACTGAGGGAGACTATATACTGAGGGAGACTGTATACTGAGGAAGGGAGGCTGTATACTGGAGGGAGGAAGACTATATACTGAGGGAGGAAGACTATATACTGGAGGGAGGAAGACTATATACTGAGGGAGACTGTATACTGAGGAAGTATACTGGAGGGAGGAAGACTATATACTGAGGGAGACTGTATACTGAGGAAGAGAGGCTGTATACTGGAGGGAGGAAGACTATATACTGAGGGAGACTGTATACTGAGGAAGAGAGGCTGTATACTGGAGGGAGGAAGACTATATACTGAGGGAGACTGTATACTGAGGAAGGGAGGCTATATACTGAGGGAGACTGTATACTGAGGAAGGGAGGCTGTATACTGGAGGGAGGAAGACTATATACTGAGGGAGACTGTATACTGAGGAAGGGAGGCTGTATACTGGAGGGAGGAAGACTATATACTGAGGGAGACTGTATACTGGAGGGAGGAAGACTATATACTGAGGGAGACTGTATACTGAGGAAGAGAGGCTGTATACTGGAGGGAGGAAGACTATATACTGAGGGAGACTGTATACTGGAGGGAGGAAGACTATATACTGAGGGAGACTGTATACTGAGGAAGTATACTGGAGGGAGGAAGACTATATACTGAGGGAGACTGTATACTGAGGAAGAGAGGCTGTATACTGGAGGGAGGAAGACTATATACTGAGGGAGACTGTATACTGAGGAAGAGAGGCTGTATACTGGAGGGAGGAAGACTATATACTGAGGGAGACTGTATACTGAGGAAGTATACTGGAGGGAGGAAGACTATATACTGAGGGAGACTGTATACTGGAGGGAGGAAGACTATATATTGAGGGAGGGAGACTGTATACTGAGGGAGGGAGGCTGTATACTGGAGGGAGGAAGACTATATACTGAGGGAGACTGTATACTGAGGAAGTATACTGAGGGAGACTGTATACTGAGGAAGTATACTGGAGGGAGGAAGACTATATACTGAGGGAGACTGTATACTGGAGGGAGGACGACTATATACTGAGGGAGACTGTATACTGGAGGGAGGACGACTATATACTGAGGGAGACTGTATACTGGAGGGAGGAAGACTATATACTGAGGGAGACTGTATACTGGAGGGAGGAAGACTATATACTGAGGGAGACTGTATACTGGAGGGAGGAAGACTATATTCTGGAGGGAGACTGTATACTGGAGGGTGGGAGATTGTATACTGGAGGGAGGAAGACTTTATACTGAGGAAGGGAGGCTGTATACTGCAGGGAGGAAGACTGTATACTGGAGGGTGGGAGACTGTATACTGGAGGGAGGAAGACTTTATACTGAGGAAGGGAGGCTGTATACTGAAGGGAGGAAGACTATATACTGAGGGAGACTGTATACTGGAGGGAGGAAGACTATATACTAAGGGAGACTGTATACTGGAGGGAGCAAGACTTTATACTGAGGGAGACTATATACTGAGGAAGGGAGGCTATATACTGAGGGAGACTGTATACTGAGGAAGGGAGGCTATATACTGAGGGAGACTGTATACTGAGGAAGGGAGGCTATATACTGAGGGAGACTGTATACTGAGGAAGGGAGGCTATATACTGAGGGAGACTGTATACTGAGGAAGGGAGGCTATATACTGAGGGAGACTGTATACTGAGGAAGGGAGGCTATATACTGAGGGAGACTGTATACTGAGGAAGGGAGGCTATATACTGAGGGAGACTGTATACTGGAGGAAGGGAGGCTATATACTGAGGGAGACTATACTGGAGGGAGGGAGACTATACTGAGGAAGACTGTATACTGGAGGGAGGAAGACTATACTGGAGGGAGGAAGACTGTATACCGAGGAAGGGAGACTGTTTACTGGAGTGAGGGAGACTATACTGGAGGGAGGAAGACTATACTGGAGGGAGGAAGACTGTATACTGGAGGGAGGAAGACTATACTGGAGGGAGGAAGACTATACTGGAGGGAGGGAGACCGTATACTGGAGGGAGGGAGACTATATACTGAGGGAGGAAGACTATATACTGAGGGAGGAAGACTATATACTGAGGAAGGGAGACTGTTTACTGGAGTGAGGGAGACTGTTTACTGGAGTGAGGGAGACTATACTGGAGGGAGGAAGACTATACCGGAGGGAGGAAGACTATACTGGAGGGAGGAAGACTGTATACTTGAGGGAGGAAGACTATACTGGAGGGAGGAAGACTGTATACTGGAGGGAGGAAGACTGTATACTGGAGGGACGAAGACAGTATACTGAGGGAGGAAGACTATACTGGAGGGAGGGAGACCGTATACTGGAGGGAGGGAGACCGTATACTGGAGGGAGGGAGACTATATACTGAGGGAGGAAGACTATACTGAGGGAGGAAGACTATATACTGAGGGAGGAAGACTATATACTGAGGGAGGAAGACTATATACTGAGGAAGGGAGACTGTTTACTGGAGGGAGGAAGACTGTATACTGGAGTGAGGGAGACTATACTGGAGGGAGACTGTATACTGGAGGGAGGGAGACTATACTTGAGGGAGGGAGGGAGACTATACTGGAGGGAGGGAGACTGTATACTGAGGGAAATTCAGAAAGCAAAAAAAAGGAAAACTCCAAACTTGGCGCTGTTCCAATGAGGGCAATGTTCAATGTTCTGAACAGCGCCAAGTTTGGAGTTTTCCTTTTTTTTGCTTTCTGAATTTGCCCAGTTCTGGATCCGTTTCCTGGTATCCAGCATTTACTCCTTCGGCCTGCAGTTCCTTGGTACCCGATGAATTGGGGTGATATGCATAAAACCAAGAGGTGCTACAGGTGAGAGTCCACTTTCTAGACTGTCACCCTCCCTCTATATCCGCAGGATTACACGAGGCGCTGTCCTCTCGTTTTTCTTCTTTTCTGTATACTGAGGGAGGGAGGAAGACTATACTGGAGGGAGGGAGGGAGGAAGACTGTATACTGAGGGAAGGAGGAAGACTATACTGGAGGGAGGGAGACTATACTGAGGGAGGGAGACTATACTGGAGGGAGGGAGGAAGACTGTATACTGAGGGAGACTGTATACTGAGGAAGGGAGGCTGTATACTGGAGGGAGGAAGACTATATACTGAGGGAGACTGTATACTGGAGGGAGGAAGACTATATACTGAGGGAGACTGTATACTGAGGAAGAGAGGCTGTATACTGGAGGGAGGAAGACTATATACTGAGGGAGACTGTATACTGGAGGGAGGAAGACTATATACTGAGGGAGACTGTATACTGAGGAAGTATACTGGAGGGAGGAAGACTATATACTGAGGGAGACTGTATACTGAGGAAGAGAGGCTGTATACTGGAGGGAGGAAGACTATATACTGAGGGAGACTGTATACTGGAGGGAGGAAGACTATATACTGAGGGAGACTGTATACTGAGGAAGTATACTGGAGGGAGGAAGACTATATACTGAGGGAGACTGTATACTGAGGAAGAGAGGCTGTATACTGGAGGGAGGAAGACTATATACTGAGGGAGACTGTATACTGAGGAAGAGAGGCTGTATACTGGAGGGAGGAAGACTATATACTGAGGGAGACTGTATACTGAGGAAGTATACTGGAGGGAGGAAGACTATATACTGAGGGAGACTGTATACTGGAGGGAGGAAGACTATATATTGAGGGAGGGAGACTGTATACTGAGGGAGGGAGGCTGTATACTGGAGGGAGGAAGACTATATACTGAGGGAGACTGTATACTGAGGAAGTATACTGAGGGAGACTGTATACTGAGGAAGTATACTGGAGGGAGGAAGACTATATACTGAGGGAGACTGTATACTGGAGGGAGGACGACTATATACTGAGGGAGACTGTATACTGGAGGGAGGACGACTATATACTGAGGGAGACTGTATACTGGAGGGAGGAAGACTATATACTGAGGGAGACTGTATACTGGAGGGAGGAAGACTATATACTGAGGGAGACTGTATACTGGAGGGAGGAAGACTATATTCTGGAGGGAGACTGTATACTGGAGGGTGGGAGACTGTATACTGGAGGGAGGAAGACTTTATACTGAGGAAGGGAGGCTGTATACTGCAGGGAGGAAGACTGTATACTGGAGGGTGGGAGACTGTATACTGGAGGGAGGAAGACTTTATACTGAGGAAGGGAGGCTGTATACTGAAGGGAGGAAGACTATATACTGAGGGAGACTGTATACTGGAGGGAGGAAGACTATATACTAAGGGAGACTGTATACTGGAGGGAGCAAGACTTTATACTGAGGGAGACTATATACTGAGGAAGGGAGGCTATATACTGAGGGAGACTGTATACTGAGGAAGGGAGGCTATATACTGAGGGAGACTGTATACTGAGGAAGGGAGGCTATATACTGAGGGAGACTGTATACTGAGGAAGGGAGGCTATATACTGAGGGAGACTGTATACTGAGGAAGGGAGGCTATATACTGAGGGAGACTGTATACTGAGGAAGGGAGGCTATATACTGAGGGAGACTGTATACTGAGGAAGGGAGGCTATATACTGAGGGAGACTGTATACTGGAGGAAGGGAGGCTATATACTGAGGGAGACTATACTGGAGGGAGGGAGACTATACTGAGGAAGACTGTATACTGGAGGGAGGAAGACTATACTGGAGGGAGGAAGACTGTATACCGAGGAAGGGAGACTGTTTACTGGAGTGAGGGAGACTATACTGGAGGGAGGAAGACTATACTGGAGGGAGGAAGACTGTATACTGGAGGGAGGAAGACTATACTGGAGGGAGGAAGACTATACTGGAGGGAGGGAGACCGTATACTGGAGGGAGGGAGACTATATACTGAGGGAGGAAGACTATATACTGAGGGAGGAAGACTATATACTGAGGAAGGGAGACTGTTTACTGGAGTGAGGGAGACTGTTTACTGGAGTGAGGGAGACTATACTGGAGGGAGGAAGACTATACCGGAGGGAGGAAGACTATACTGGAGGGAGGAAGACTGTATACTTGAGGGAGGAAGACTATACTGGAGGGAGGAAGACTGTATACTGGAGGGAGGAAGACTGTATACTGGAGGGACGAAGACAGTATACTGAGGGAGGAAGACTATACTGGAGGGAGGGAGACCGTATACTGGAGGGAGGGAGACCGTATACTGGAGGGAGGGAGACTATATACTGAGGGAGGAAGACTATACTGAGGGAGGAAGACTATATACTGAGGGAGGAAGACTATATACTGAGGGAGGAAGACTATATACTGAGGGAGGAAGACTATATACTGAGGGAGGAAGACTATATACTGAGGAAGGGAGACTGTTTACTGGAGGGAGGAAGACTGTATACTGGAGTGAGGGAGACTATACTGGAGGGAGACTGTATACTGGAGGGAGGGAGACTATACTTGAGGGAGGGAGGGAGACTATACTGGAGGGAGGGAGACTGTATACTGAGGGAAATTCAGAAAGCAAAAAAAAGGAAAACTCCAAACTTGGCGCTGTTCCAATGAGGGCAATGTTCAATGTTCTGAACAGCGCCAAGTTTGGAGTTTTCCTTTTTTTTGCTTTCTGAATTTGCCCAGTTCTGGATCCGTTTCCTGGTATCCAGCATTTACTCCTTCGGCCTGCAGTTCCTTGGTACCCAATGAATTGGGGTGATATGCATAAAACCAAGAGGTGCTACAGGTGAGAGTCCACTTTCTAGACTGTCACCCTCCCTCTATATCCGCAGGATTACACGAGGCGCTGTCCTCTCGTTTTTCTTCTTTTCTGTATACTGAGGGAGGGAGGAAGACTATACTGGAGGGAGGGAGGGAGGAAGACTGTATACTGAGGGAAGGAGGAAGACTATACTGGAGGGAGGGAGACTATACTGAGGGAGGGAGACTATACTGGAGGGAGGGAGGAAGACTGTATACTGAGGGAGACTGTATACTGAGGAAGGGAGGCTGTATACTGGAGGGAGGAAGACTATATACTGAGGGAGACTGTATACTGGAGGGAGGAAGACTATATACTGAGGGAGACTGTATACTGAGGAAGAGAGGCTGTATACTGGAGGGAGGAAGACTATATACTGAGGGAGACTGTATACTGGAGGGAGGAAGACTATATACTGAGGGAGACTGTATACTGAGGAAGTATACTGGAGGGAGGAAGACTATATACTGAGGGAGACTGTATACTGAGGAAGAGAGGCTGTATACTGGAGGGAGGAAGACTATATACTGAGGGAGACTGTATACTGGAGGGAGGAAGACTATATACTGAGGGAGACTGTATACTGAGGAAGTATACTGGAGGGAGGAAGACTATATACTGAGGGAGACTGTATACTGAGGAAGAGAGGCTGTATACTGGAGGGAGGAAGACTATATACTGAGGGAGACTGTATACTGAGGAAGAGAGGCTGTATACTGGAGGGAGGAAGACTATATACTGAGGGAGACTGTATACTGAGGAAGTATACTGGAGGGAGGAAGACTATATACTGAGGGAGACTGTATACTGGAGGGAGGAAGACTATATATTGAGGGAGGGAGACTGTATACTGAGGGAGGGAGGCTGTATACTGGAGGGAGGAAGACTATATACTGAGGGAGACTGTATACTGAGGAAGTATACTGAGGGAGACTGTATACTGAGGAAGTATACTGGAGGGAGGAAGACTATATACTGAGGGAGACTGTATACTGGAGGGAGGACGACTATATACTGAGGGAGACTGTATACTGGAGGGAGGACGACTATATACTGAGGGAGACTGTATACTGGAGGGAGGAAGACTATATACTGAGGGAGACTGTATACTGGAGGGAGGAAGACTATATACTGAGGGAGACTGTATACTGGAGGGAGGAAGACTATATTCTGGAGGGAGACTGTATACTGGAGGGTGGGAGACTGTATACTGGAGGGAGGAAGACTTTATACTGAGGAAGGGAGGCTGTATACTGCAGGGAGGAAGACTGTATACTGGAGGGTGGGAGACTGTATACTGGAGGGAGGAAGACTTTATACTGAGGAAGGGAGGCTGTATACTGAAGGGAGGAAGACTATATACTGAGGGAGACTGTATACTGGAGGGAGGAAGACTATATACTAAGGGAGACTGTATACTGGAGGGAGCAAGACTTTATACTGAGGGAGACTATATACTGAGGAAGGGAGGCTATATACTGAGGGAGACTGTATACTGAGGAAGGGAGGCTATATACTGAGGGAGACTGTATACTGAGGAAGGGAGGCTATATACTGAGGGAGACTGTATACTGAGGAAGGGAGGCTATATACTGAGGGAGACTGTATACTGAGGAAGGGAGGCTATATACTGAGGGAGACTGTATACTGAGGAAGGGAGGCTATATACTGAGGGAGACTGTATACTGAGGAAGGGAGGCTATATACTGAGGGAGACTGTATACTGAGGAAGGGAGGCTATATACTGAGGGAGACTGTATACTGGAGGAAGGGAGGCTATATACTGAGGGAGACTATACTGGAGGGAGGGAGACTATACTGAGGAAGACTGTATACTGGAGGGAGGAAGACTATACTGGAGGGAGGAAGACTGTATACCGAGGAAGGGAGACTGTTTACTGGAGTGAGGGAGACTATACTGGAGGGAGGAAGACTATACTGGAGGGAGGAAGACTGTATACTGGAGGGAGGAAGACTATACTGGAGGGAGGAAGACTATACTGGAGGGAGGGAGACCGTATACTGGAGGGAGGGAGACTATATACTGAGGGAGGAAGACTATATACTGAGGGAGGAAGACTATATACTGAGGAAGGGAGACTGTTTACTGGAGTGAGGGAGACTGTTTACTGGAGTGAGGGAGACTATACTGGAGGGAGGAAGACTATACCGGAGGGAGGAAGACTATACTGGAGGGAGGAAGACTGTATACTTGAGGGAGGAAGACTATACTGGAGGGAGGAAGACTGTATACTGGAGGGAGGAAGACTGTATACTGGAGGGACGAAGACAGTATACTGAGGGAGGAAGACTATACTGGAGGGAGGGAGACCGTATACTGGAGGGAGGGAGACCGTATACTGGAGGGAGGGAGACTATATACTGAGGGAGGAAGACTATACTGAGGGAGGAAGACTATATACTGAGGGAGGAAGACTATATACTGAGGGAGGAAGACTATATACTGAGGGAGGAAGACTATATACTGAGGGAGGAAGACTATATACTGAGGAAGAGAGACTGTTTACTGGAGGGAGGAAGACTGTATACTGGAGTGAGGGAGACTATACTGGAGGGAGACTGTATACTGGAGGGAGGGAGACTATACTTGAGGGAGGGAGGGAGACTATACTGGAGGGAGGGAGACTGTATACTGAGGGAAATTCAGAAAGCAAAAAAAAGGAAAACTCCAAACTTGGCGCTGTTCCAATGAGGGCAATGTTCAATGTTCTGAACAGCGCCAAGTTTGGAGTTTTCCTTTTTTTTGCTTTCTGAATTTGCCCAGTTCTGGATCCGTTTCCTGGTATCCAGCATTTACTCCTTCGGCCTGCAGTTCCTTGGTACCCAATGAATTGGGGTGATATGCATAAAACCAAGAGGTGCTACAGGTGAGAGTCCACTTTCTAGACTGTCACCCTCCCTCTATATCCGCAGGATTACACGAGGCGCTGTCCTCTCGTTTTTCTTCTTTTCTGTATACTGAGGGAGGGAGGAAGACTATACTGGAGGGAGGGAGGGAGGAAGACTGTATACTGAGGGAAGGAGGAAGACTATACTGGAGGGAGGGAGACTATACTGAGGGAGGGAGACTATACTGGAGGGAGGGAGGAAGACTGTATACTGAGGGAAGGAGGAAGACTATACTGGAGGGAGGGAGACTATACTGAGGGAGGGAGACTATACTGGAGGGAGGGAGGAAGACTGTATACTGAGGGAGACTGTATACTGAGGAAGGGAGGCTGTATACTGGAGGGAGGAAGACTATATACTGAGGGAGACTGTATACTGGAGGGAGGAAGACTATATACTGAGGGAGACTGTATACTGAGGAAGAGAGGCTGTATACTGGAGGGAGGAAGACTATATACTGAGGGAGACTGTATACTGGAGGGAGGAAGACTATATACTGAGGGAGACTGTATACTGAGGAAGTATACTGGAGGGAGGAAGACTATATACTGAGGGAGACTGTATACTGAGGAAGAGAGGCTGTATACTGGAGGGAGGAAGACTATATACTGAGGGAGACTGTATACTGAGGAAGAGAGGCTGTATACTGGAGGGAGGAAGACTATATACTGAGGGAGACTGTATACTGAGGAAGTATACTGGAGGGAGGAAGACTATATACTGAGGGAGACTGTATACTGGAGGGAGGAAGACTATATATTGAGGGAGGGAGACTGTATACTGAGGGAGGGAGGCTGTATACTGGAGGGAGGAAGACTATATACTGAGGGAGACTGTATACTGAGGAAGTATACTGAGGGAGACTGTATACTGAGGAAGTATACTGGAGGGAGGAAGACTATATACTGAGGGAGACTGTATACTGGAGGGAGGACGACTATATACTGAGGGAGACTGTATACTGGAGGGAGGACGACTATATACTGAGGGAGACTGTATACTGGAGGGAGGAAGACTATATACTGAGGGAGACTGTATACTGGAGGGAGGAAGACTATATACTGAGGGAGACTGTATACTGGAGGGAGGAAGACTATATTCTGGAGGGAGACTGTATACTGGAGGGTGGGAGACTGTATACTGGAGGGAGGAAGACTTTATACTGAGGAAGGGAGGCTGTATACTGCAGGGAGGAAGACTGTATACTGGAGGGTGGGAGACTGTATACTGGAGGGAGGAAGACTTTATACTGAGGAAGGGAGGCTGTATACTGAAGGGAGGAAGACTATATACTGAGGGAGACTGTATACTGGAGGGAGGAAGACTATATACTAAGGGAGACTGTATACTGGAGGGAGCAAGACTATATACTGAGGGAGACTATATACTGAGGAAGGGAGGCTATATACTGAGGGAGACTGTATACTGAGGAAGGGAGGCTATATACTGAGGGAGACTGTATACTGAGGAAGGGAGGCTATATACTGAGGGAGACTGTATACTGAGGAAGGGAGGCTATATACTGAGGGAGACTGTATACTGAGGAAGGGAGGCTATATACTGAGGGAGACTGTATACTGAGGAAGGGAGGCTATATACTGAGGGAGACTGTATACTGAGGAAGGGAGGCTATATACTGAGGGAGACTGTATACTGGAGGAAGGGAGGCTATATACTGAGGGAGACTATACTGGAGGGAGGGAGACTATACTGAGGAAGACTGTATACTGGAGGGAGGAAGACTATACTGGAGGGAGGAAGACTGTATACTGAGGAAGGGAGACTGTTTACTGGAGTGAGGGAGACTATACTGGAGGGAGGAAGACTATACTGGAGGGAGGAAGACTGTATACTGGAGGGAGGAAGACTATACTGGAGGGAGGAAGACTATACTGGAGGGAGGGAGACCGTATACTGGAGGGAGGGAGACTATATACTGAGGGAGGAAGACTATATACTGAGGGAGGAAGACTATATACTGAGGGAGGAAGACTATATACTGAGGAAGGGAGACTGTTTACTGGAGTGAGGGAGACTGTTTACTGGAGTGAGGGAGACTATACTGGAGGGAGGAAGACTATACTGGAGGGAGGAAGACTATACTGGAGGGAGGAAGACTGTATACTTGAGGGAGGAAGACTATACTGGAGGGAGGAAGACTGTATACTGGAGGGAGGAAGACTGTATACTGGAGGGACGAAGACAGTATACTGAGGGAGGAAGACTATACTGGAGGGAGGGAGACCGTATACTGGAGGGAGGGAGACCGTATACTGGAGGGAGGGAGACTATATACTGAGGGAGGAAGACTATACTGAGGGAGGAAGACTATATACTGAGGGAGGAAGACTATATACTGAGGGAGGAAGACTATATACTGAGGAAGGGAGACTGTTTACTGGAGGGAGGAAGACTGTATACTGGAGTGAGGGAGACTATACTGGAGGGAGACTGTATACTGGAGGGAGGGAGACTATACTTGAGGGAGGGAGGGAGACTATACTGGAGGGAGGGAGACTGTATACTGAGGGAAATTCAGAAAGCAAAAAAAAGGAAAACTCCAAACTTGGCGCTGTTCCAATGAGGGCAATGTTCAATGTTCTGAACAGCGCCAAGTTTGGAGTTTTCCTTTTTTTTGGTTTCTGAATTTGCCCAGTTCTGGATCCGTTTCCTGGTATCCAGCATTTACTCCTTCGGCCTGCAGTTCCTTGGTACCCGATGAATTGGGGTGATATGCATAAAACCAAGAGGTGCTACAGGTGAGAGTCCACTTTCTAGACTGTCACCCTCCCTCTATATCCGCAGGATTACACGAGGCGCTGTCCTCTCGTTTTTCTTCTTTTCTGTATACTGAGGGAGGGAGGAAGACTATACTGGAGGGAGGGAGGGAGGAAGACTGTATACTGAGGGAAGGAGGAAGACTATACTGGAGGGAGGGAGACTATACTGAGGGAGGGAGACTATACTGGAGGGAGGGAGGAAGACTGTATACTGAGGGAAGGAGGAAGACTATACTGGAGGGAGGGAGGAAGACTGTATACTGAGGGAAGGAGGAAGACTATACTGGAGGGAGGGAGACTATACTGAGGGAGGGAGACTATACTGAGGGAGGGAGACTATACTGGAGGGAGGGAGGAAGACTTTACTGGAGGGAGGGAGGGAGGAAGACTATACTGAGGGAAGGAGGAAGACTATACTGGAGGGAGGGAGACTATACTGAGGGAGGGAGACTATACTGAGGGAGGGAGACTATACTGAGGGAGGGAGACTATACTGGAGGGAGGGAGGAAGACTATACTGGAGGGAGGGAGACTATACTGAGGGAGGGAGACTATACTGAGGGAGGGAGACTATACTGGAGGGAGGGAGGAAGACTATACTGGAGGGAGGAAGACTATACTGAGGGAGGGAGACTATACTGAGGGAGGGAGACTGTATAACTGAGGGAGACTGTATACCGAGGGATGGAGGGAGACTGTATACCGAGAGAGGGAGGGAGGGATGTTATTTACATGGGACTGAGGAGGACTTTATACTGGAGGGAGTGATGTTATTTACATGGGGCGGAATATGGATGGGAGTGATGTTATTTACATGGGGCTGTATGTTGGAGGGGCTGAAGGGAGGAAAGTGATATTATTTACATGGGACTGTATATTGGAGGGGCTGAAGGGAGAAAAGTGATATTATTTACATGGGGCTGTATATTGGAGGGGCTAAAAGGAGGAGGGAGTGAAGCTTACTGTAGTGAATACCCTATGGCTCTGTTCACACCATGTTTGTGGTGTCAATCATTCTTCAGGAAATCTCCAAGCACATACAGACCCGGATCACAGAGGAGGCTCTTTTTGGCCTCCATTTAGATATTGTCCGCCATGGTTTGTATTTTTTGCTGGATGAGCATAGAGCAGGATCATGTAAAAAGTATACCGCACAGTCTATGGATGATGAATGCTACATAGTTATACCGTGTAGGTTTTTCCATGGGGAAAATCAAAATTATGGTCTGAACAATATGCTTAAGCCAATTGGTTCCACTTTCCCTGAATTCTGCTCTCCTCCGTTTCCTGGATACATGCAAAGCCTCCAGTACTTTTGGATACTGCAGGGGGTGTCCCAATCTCTTCCAGCTTCCCCTGACATTCTGACTCTGTCTGATCTTCTAGGCCAGTGGTCTTCAACCTGTGGACCTACAGATGTTACAAAACTACAACTCCCAGCATGCCCGGACAGCTGTTTCAGGCCACTGTTCTAGGCCTTTGGTACCGAAGCTTGGCATCTATAATGGTGCAGACCTTTTGCTTTGAAACTAATTACTTTATCCTTTCTAACAGTGGCACAGCAGTTCTCTGAGCAGTGCTTGACTGATACCGTGTTATACTCTCAACATCCTCCAAGATCTGGCTGTGCCCAAATGGACTGCTGGCTTTTACCCGTCTTGCAACGCTGCTGTGGGTCTCTGGGAAGCTTCTTCCTGCAGGGCCTAGATGCCACACAAGGTTGCACTAAACACTCAATATAGGTGCTGCCCTGCGCCTCCTGTCCAAACTACCCACAGCTGCAGCCTATGGCCGACATTTATAATTGTCTTTAAACAGTTTTTATCTGCTGATTTTGAGTTGCAATCCGTTGATTTTGGCAATACACATGATATGGAAGGGTTTTATGAACTGCGCCTTTTTGTGAAAAGGCGCAAAAAAGGCAAAAGCCACTGAAAATTCTCTAAAACTACACCAGCCTAGACTTAGCTTAGATACAATGATAAATGCCAGCCTATACGCCATACAATATTCTGCACAACAGGAGTATGATCTAGGCCTCACTGGCCCACACAAGTCCTTGCAGGAGGCCTGGTCAGTGCGGTCCGGGTATACTCACAAGGCAGAATTTCCGCCTGCGGATTCCGCATCAAATTAAAGCCCAATAGACTTCAATGGGATTTTGCACTTCTATTCACTCTTCAGAATTTCAGCATGCGAAATTCGCACAAGCCCGAATGTGAATATAGCCTCAGTGCATTTTTAATGCACAAGCTACAGGTACAGTGATCCCTCAATTTACAATGGCCTCAACATACAATATTTTCAACATACAGTGTTTTTTTCTGGACCATTGTAACTGGAGATGAGCTAAGTTACAGTGATTCGAGGGAGGGAAGGAGACTTTAATCCCGAAATCCAGGCTTGAGCAATCGACCGCCGATTACACTGATCTTTGCCGTGTCAATGCACGGCAATGATCTGTGTATGAGATCGATATGTGCAGTGAAATAGCCACCAGGGGGAGCTATAACATTGCAAAAAAAAAAAAAAATTGTTAATAAAGATCAGTTAACATTTAACCCCTTCCCTAATAAAAGTAAGAATCACCCCCCTTTTCCCATTAAAAAGTTTAAATAAAAATAAACATGTGGTATCGCCGCGTGCGGAAATGTCCAAACTATAAAAATATATCATTAATTAAACCGCTCGGTCAATGGCGTACGCACAAAAAAATTCCAAAGTCCAAAATAGCGTAGTTTTGGTCACTTTTTGGTACAGATAAAAACTTCAGATAACGGTGCAAAAAATTAGCCCTCATAACGGCCGGTACATGGAAAAATAAAAAAGTTATAGGGGTCAGAAGATGACAATTTTAAAGGTATAAATTTTGCTACATGTAGTTAAGATTTTTTTTTAGAAGTACGACAAAATCAAACCTATATGCAGTGGGGATCAAAAGTTTGGGCACCCCAAGTAAAAATTTTGTATTAATGTGCATAAAGAAGCCAAGGAAAGATGGAAAAATCTCCAAAAGGCATCAAATTACAGATAAGACATTCTTATAATATGTCAACAAAAGTTAGATTTTATTTCTGTCATTTACACTTTCAAAATAACAGAAAACAAAAAAAATGGCATCTGCAAAAGTTTGGGCACCCTGCAGAATTTATAGCATGCACTGCCCCCTTTGCAAAGCTGAGACCTGCCAGTGTCATGGATTGTTCTCAATCATCATCTGGGAAGACCAGGTGATGTCAATCTCAAACGTTTTAAATGTCCAGACTCATCTGACCTTGCCCCAAAAATCAGCACCATGGGTTCTTCTAAGCAGTTGTCTAGAAATCTGAAACTTAAAATAGTTGACGCTCACAAAGCTGGAGAAGGCTATAAGAAGATAGTAAAACATTTTCAGATGTCAATATCCTCTGTTCAGAATGTAATTAAGAAATGGCAGCCATCAGGAACAGTGGAAGTTAAAGCAAGTTCTGGAAGACCAAGAAAAATATCAGACAGAACAGCTCGCAGGATTGTGAGAAAAACAATTCAAAACCCACGTTTGACTGCATAATCCCTCCAGAAAGATCTGGCAGACACTGGAGTTGTGGTACACTATTCCACTATAAAGAGATACTTGTACAAATATGGTCTTCATGAAAGAGTCATCAGAAGAAAACCTCTTCTACGTCCTCACCACAGAAATCAGCGTTTAAACTTTGCAAATGAACATATAGACAAGCCTGATGCATTTTGGAAGTTCTGTGGACCGATGAGGTTAAAATTGAACTTTTTGGCCAGAATGAGCAAAGGTACGTTTGGAGAAGAAGGGGAACAGTATTTAATGAAAAGAACCTCTGTCCAACTGTTAAGCATGGGGGTGGATCAATCATGCTTTGGGGTTGTATTGCAGCCAGTGGCACAGGGAACATCTCACGAGTTGAAGGAAAAATGGATTCAATAAAATTTCAGCAAATTTTGGATGCTAACTTGATGCCATCTGTGAAAAAGCTGAAGTTAAAGAGAGGATGGCTTCTACAAATCCATAATGATCCTAAACACACCTCGAAATCCACGGGGGATTACATCAAGAGGTGTAAACTGAAGGTTTTGCCATGGCCTTCACAATCTCCTGACCTCAACATAATTGAAAATCTATGGATAGACCTTAAAAGAGCAGTGCGTGAAAGACAGCCCAGAAATCTCAAAGAACTGGAAGACTTTTGTAAGTAAGAATGGGCAAAGATACCTCAAACAAGAATTGAAAGACTATTGGCTAGCTACAAAAAGCGTTTACAAGCTGTGATATTTGCCAAAGGGGGCAGTACAAGATATTAACTCTGCAGGGTGCACAAACTTTTGCAGATGCCATTTTTTGTTTTCTGTTATTTTGAAAGTGTAAATGATGGAAATAAAATCTAACTTTTGTTAACATATTATACAAATGTCTAATCTGTAATTTGATGCCTTTTGGAGTTTTTTCCATCTTTCCTTGGCTTCTTTATGCACATTAATACAAATTTTTACCTGGGGTGCCCAAACTTTTGATCCCCACTGTAAGTAGGGTATTGTTTTAATCGTATGGACCTACAGAATAAAGATAAGGTGTAATTTTTACCGAAAAATGCACTGCATAGAAACGGAAGTTTCTCCCCAAAAATTACAAAATGGCATTTTTTCTTCAATTTTGTCGCACAATTAATTTTTTTTTTCCGCTTCGCCGTGCATATTTAGGTAAAATGACTAATGTCACTGCAAAGTAGAATTGGTGGCGCAAAAAATAAGCCATAATATGGAATTTTAGGTGCAAAATTTTAAGCGTTATGATTTTTAGAAGGTGATGAGGAAAAAATGAAAATGTAAAAACGGAAACCCCTGCGTCCTTAAGGGGTTAAAATGTAAGCACAAATCAGCACAAACGAATGGTGTATTTATATTCATCTTTTGCTAACATGGGGTGCCAACGTCACACAGGAGTATTATAACATAGTGGGTATAAAAGAGACTTGGTTGGACGATAGCTGTGACTGGGCAGTCAACATATAGGGTTATAGTCTATTCAGGAACGGATGGGGGAGGAGTTTGTCTTTATGTAAAGTCCAGTCTGAAGGCTACACTGCGGGACGATATATTGAAGGGAAACATTAATGTGGAGTCACTATGGGTAGAAATATATGGAGATTAAAAAAAAAATCTGATAGGGGTTTACTATAAGCCACCAAACATAATGGAAGAGCCAGAAGATCAATTATTGAGGCAAATAAACAAGGCAGCAAATCAAAATGATGTGATAATAATGGGGGACTTTAACTATCCTGATATAAAGTGGGAGACTGAGACCTGTGAATCTTATAAGGGAAACAGGTTTCTGACTATAGCTAAAGACAATTATCTGTCCCAAATGGTGCAGAGCCCGACCAGAGGGGGCTCCCTACTTGACTTAATATTAACCAACGTACCTGACAGAGTAACTAATGTGCAAGTTGAAGGACACCTAGGAAATAATGATCATAATACATTATAAATTGTTCTTCAATAAGGGAATCTCTCGAGGTGCCACAAAAACAATGAACTTTAGGAAGGCAAAGTTCGATCAACTCAGTGAAGCCCTTAACAATATAAAATGGGATAATGTCCTCAAAAAGAATAATAATGACACTAAATGGGAGACTTTCAAAAATATCTTAAATTCTCACAGTAAGATGTATATACCTTATAGGAATAAAAGGGGTCAGAAATTAAAGAAAACCAATATGGATGAATAAAAATGTTAAGGGGGCAATAAATGACAAAAATAAAGCATTTAAACTACTAAAACAGGACGGCAGTGAAGAAGCATTAAAAACTTATAGAGAAAAATGTGAAATATGTAAATAAATGATAAAAGCTGCAAAAATAGAAACACTCATTGCCAAAGAGAGTAAAACTAACCCCAATATGTTCTTTAGCAAAAAGGTCAAAAATGAAAGTGTTGGCCCTTTAAAAAATGATGAGGAAGAAATTATAAACGGGGGATCAGGAAAAAAGCAAATATATTAAACAAATTCTTCTCCACTGTATTCAGAGGAAAATGAAATGCCAGGTGAAATACAGTGTGATAAGGTAAACTCCCCAGTACAGGTCACTTGTCTAACCCAAGAAGAAGTACAGGTCACCTGTCTAACCCATTAAGAAGTACAGTGCTGCCTACAAAAAATCTAAATAGACAAATCACCAGGTCCAGATGGCATTCACCCCCGTGTTCTAAAATAATTAAGTAATGTAATAGACAGATCCCTATTTTTAATATTCAGGGACTCTATAGTGACAGGGACTGTTCCCCAGGACTGGCGCATGGCAAATGTGGTGCCAATATTTGAAAAGGGGTCAAAAGGTGAAATATAGCACTGTTAGTTTAATCTCCGTTGTATGTAAATTGTTTGAGGGTTTTCTAAGAGATGCTATTTTGGAATATCTTGATAAAAATAAATGTATGACTCCATATCAGCATGGCTTTATGAGGGGTCGGTCCTGTCAAACTAACCTGATCAGCTTTTATGAGGAGGTGAGCTCCAGACTGGACCAGGGGCAATCGCTGGATGTTGTATATCTGGATTTTTCCAAAGCATTTGATACGGTTCCACATAAAAGGTTGGTGCATAAAATAAGAAGGATTGGGCTGGGGAGAATGTGTGCAAGTGGGTAAGTAACTGGCTCAGTGATAGGAAACAGAGGGTGGTTATTAAAGGGGTTGTACGCTGCCCTGCCTTTCGGAGCTCCGCACGCAGCATCCGGAAGTTCATTACTCCGAACGCTGTGTGCGGGCTTCCGCATTCGCGGCCGCCGGGCATGACGTCACGCCCGCCCCCTCAACGAAAGTCTATGGGAAGGGGGCGTGACCGCTGTCACGCCCCCTACCCATAGACTTTGGTAGAGGGGGCTAGCGTGACGTCACGCCCGGCGGCCGCGAACACGGAAGCCCGCACACATCGTTCGGAGTAATGAACTTCCGGACGCTGCGTGCGGAGCTCCGAAAGGCAGGGCAGCGCACAACCCCTTTAATGGTACTTATTGTGATTGGGTGACTGTTACTAGTGGGGTACCACAGGGGTCAGTCTTGGGTCCTGTCCTATTTAATATAATTATTAATTACCTTGTAGAGGGGTTGAATAGTAAAGTAGCAATCTTTGCAGATGATACTAAACTCTGTAAAGCAGTAAACACTATAGAGGACAGTGCACTGTTTATAGTGGATAACACAATAGAGGGCAGTGCACTGTTACAAATGGATCTCGATAGGTTGGAAGTTTGGGCTGGGAAGTGTCAGATGAGGTTCAACACTGATAAATGTAAGGTTATGCACATGGGGAGGAAAAATCCGGGCTGGGATTATATATTAAATGGGAGCACACTTGGGACTACTGACGTGAAAAAGGACTTAGGATTCTTAGTTAATAGTAAATTTAGCTGTAGAGACCAGTGTCGGGCATCTGCTGCCAAGGCAAATAAAACCATGGGGTGCATCAATAGGGGTATAGAAGCCCATGACAAGGAAATAATTCTACCGCTGTACAAATCACTAGTCAGACCACACATAGAATACTGTGTACAGTACTGGTCAGACCACACATAGAATACTGTGTACAGTACTGGGCACCAGTGTACAAGAAAGATATAGTGGAGCTGGAGAGGGATCAAAGACGGGCAGCCAGGGTAATACGGGGTATGGGAGGACTACAGTACCCAGAAATATTATCAGAATTAGGGATATTTAGTTTAGAAAAAAAGAAGGCTTAGGGGTGACCTAATAACTATGTATAAATATATCAGGGGACAGTACAGAGATCTCTCCCATGATCTATTTATACCCAGGACTGTATCTATAACAAGGGGGCATCCTCTATGTCTTCAGGAAAGAAGGTTTCTACACCAGCACAGAAGGGGGTTCTTTACTGTAAGAGCAGTGAGACTGTGGAACTCTCTGCCAGAGGAGGTGGTCATGGTGAACTCTGTAAAAGAATATAAAAGGGGTCTGGATGCATTCTTGGTGAATAATAACATCGCTGGTTATGTATGCTAGATTTATAGGGACAGGGATTTATTCTGATGCCCTATTTGGAGTAAGGAAGGAATTTTTACCTCTAGTATGAAGGTTTTTTGCCTTCCTCTGGATCAACTCAGTAGGGACTTATTAGGGGTATAGGTTGAACTTGATGGACTCTGGTCTTTTTTCAACCTTATAAACTATGTTACTATGTTACCTGAACATTCAGCCGTGCTAAACCTTCAAGTGTATGGAGGGATTGGAAGAGATAGCTGTTATTCAAACCAATGCTTAGTCATAGCTGTATGGCTACTTTTAGATGGTGGTATAAAGTAGTCTGGAAAGTGCAGTGCAGCTAGTACATACACATAACCCAATGTAATGAGATGTGCAAATCCAAGAAGAGGGGAAATTAAACACAAGCTTCACTAATAAAATATATGAAGTGCTAAAGTAAGACAATATACTGTACATACTATGAGAAGTGTAAGGCTAAACTCACATCTGCATTCAAAGCCCTGTCACAGATGCAAAAGAACTGACCCAGACAATCCATTGCACAATGGACGCCAACAGGTCCCATTACAAATATACATATATTATTATCTACATGATATAAAAAGTTTACCTCACAGAGCATTGTCTAGACTGGGTACAATTGTATTTACTTCTCAGCTGAGAGCAGGACTAGCTATGTACAATGTATCAGTCTGGAGTCCAGGATGTTTAGCTCACAGAGCATTGTCTAGACTGGGTACAATTGTATTTACTTCTCAGCTGAGAGCAGGACTAGCTATGTACAATGTATCAGTCTGGAGTCCAGGATGTTTAGCACACAGAGCATTGTCTAGACTGGATACAATTGTCTCCACTTCTCAGCTGAGAGCAGGACTAGCTATGTACAATGTATCAGTCTGGAGTCCAGGATGTTTAGCACACAGAGCATTGTCTAGACTGGATACAATTGTCTCCACTTCTCAGCTGAGAGCAGGACTAGCTATGTACAATGTATCAGTCTGGAGTCCAGGATGTTGAGCTCAAAGAGCATTGTCTAGACTGGATACAATTGTATTTACTTCTCAGCTGCGAGCAGGACTAGCTATGTACAATGTATCAGTCTGGGGTCCAGGATGTTTAGCTCACAGAGCATTGTCTAGACTGGATACAATTGTATTTACTTCTCAGCTGCGAGCAGGAATAGTTATGTGCAGATTTAATGCAT
The DNA here is from genome assembly GCF_029499605.1 of Hyla sarda. Classification (NCBI taxonomy): domain Eukaryota; kingdom Metazoa; phylum Chordata; class Amphibia; order Anura; family Hylidae; genus Hyla; species Hyla sarda. Next base: position 591,976,158 of record NC_079189.1, on the reverse strand, counting down.
CTAAATGTAAACAAGTTCTCATCCGTTGATAACTTTACAGGGGTTATCAAGGAATAGGAGAAAAAAAGCTAATTTCTTTCAAAAACAGCTCCACATTTGTCTCCAGGTTGTGTGTGGTTTTACAACTTGGCTTCATTTACTTCAATGGAACTGAGCTGCAGAACCACACACAACCTGGAGACAGATGTGGAAATGTTTTGGAAAGAAAGTAGCTATGTTATTCTATTCCTGGATAACCCCTTTAAACAAAAAGTTTAAGTTTGAAAGTTGTAGAACGTTATTAACTTTTTATGGTGATTACTCTGTTGCAAAAATTCCATTTAAGATAGTGACCCATTTGGATAACCTCTTCACCACACGTCCTTATTAAGAGGCTTGTTAGCACTTCTGGTGGCGGCTTCCATGTGCATAGGTGTCAGCGAGCTCTCCTAATCACCTACGTAGTATCCTCTGGATGGATTATCAGTCGGATGTACAGATGGATTATATTTATATGTAGCAACAAGTAGGAATACATGTTATAATTGGAGGAGATCTCAGTAGATATCTTGTTAGGAGAGCACTCAGATTATATACTTGAAGGATTTCTACATGTCAAATAACATCGCAATGAACACAGACGTGTCTACGCTTACCTTGATTTCCGTCAGAATATTGCTTTGCTTGTTTGGCATCCTGGGAAATTTCTTATTATTTTTCTTCACAATACCGAAAGTAAATCAAAGGATTGAACCATACAAGATTCTTCTCCTCAACCTTGCTATTTCAAATCTCCTTACCAACTGCATGGTGGACATTCCTGGAATCTTGGTGGAAATATATGGAACATGGTTCCTTGGAGACTTGTACTGCAAAATATTCTGGTTCACAGCCAGCATGTTGATCACCAACAGTATCCTCACCACATTTTCCATGAGTGTCTTCTGGTTTCAGAAGTTGGTTGGAAACAGACCCATAAACTCCAATGTTCTCCGGTCAGTGGAGCTTCGAAAATTGAGGATATTTGTTTCTCTCGGCTGGTTGATATCTATAGCCTTTAGCATGCCATTCTTGTTTTTTTGTAGTGTAAATATGATGAAGAATAATGAGGAGAAGGACCAGCCAAAACTCAACCAAAGTATTTTTGGATGTCAGGATGTCTTTCCATCCAGGTCGCAGAAACATGTTTATGAGATCCTATATATGGTTCTGGCCAACGCTCTTCCTGTCCTTGGTATGTTTTTCATTAATGTTAGAATAATCATATTTTTGATGCGCAATAGGAAACAAGTTTCAGCCCTGAAATGTCTAAAGACTAAAAGAACTATGACGTCATCGGTGCCGAATTGTGGAAAAGCCAAGTGTCGGGATAGCGGAGGGCAAGCAGGAAGTGAGTTTGTGTCCTACATATCTTCAGTTTCTAGTGGACTTGAGTTTGTATCAGCACAATTCATCTTGACAACCTCTGAAGATCCAGTTAAAGACAATATCAAGAATGTTGAAAAGGGAGACCTTATCAAGCAAGTCTTAACTTTGGAAGGAGGCTCAATAGGTGATGAGGAAAATAAACATCTACCTGCAAGTATGATTTACAATCCTTGCAATTCTAAGGAAAGTGCCCAGACGACAGAACTCTGTGACCTCAAAGCTACTCCTTTAGTCCTTGTGGCAGAAACTGGTATTACGTGCATAGATGGCAAAACATATAAGCCAGGTGATACCTACTCTACTAGCTATACCTGCTATCAGGACCAGTGCATTGAAGGAAATAACAAGGATAAGCTTCCTGAACTTCTTAAGTCCTTAGACAGTAAAGTACGGTTGCTAGCTAAGACTCCAAGTGCCACGACACAGATCAGAGCGGCCATAAGCATCATGGCAGTAGTTGGAGTTTTTTTTATATTCTGGGTGACTTATTTGATTCTAAAAATTAAAAGAGACACCAACAGAACCCAGCAAATGATCGATACTGCGAGTCTAATGGCTGCATCATATACCACAGTCATACCCTATATTTTTATTTACAGTATGAAAAAGTGTCCATGTGGTTAACAGAATAGTCAGTTAACCATATCTTAGTCTTAGTTCTGTTTCTTGGAAAGCTGGGTCCTTGATGATAAGGCGACCTACCTGCCTAACGATTCAGTCAACGGGAGCAAGAGATGGAAACTCCTAGGGAAGATTGTTACTGGGCATATTGGTAATCACTCAGCTTTCCCAGAAGCAGAAAAAAAACAGGTTAAATGGGCACCGTCAGATTCATAAACTTTTTATATATTGTACATCTTGACATCTTGGCAAAACATTAACTTTTCTAATATATTTCATAAGAAAATATTTATTTCCTTTTAATAGAAATCATGGCTTTGTCCAAGCTGAAGCACAGACATGGACAAAGTACAAGTGAGGGTGGGCTAGCACTCCTCTGTGCTCTCTCCTGTCTGATAGGACTCCTCTGTGCTCTTCCTGTCTGATAGGACTCCTCTGTGCTCTCTCCTGTCTGATAGGACTCCTCTGTGCTCTCTCCTGTCTGATAGCACTCCTCTGTCCTCTCTCCTGTCTGATAGCACTCCTCTGTCCTCTCTCTTGTCTGATAGCACTCCTCTGTGTCCTCTTCTGTGCCCTCTCCTGTCAGATAGGACTCCTCTGTGCTCTCTCCTGTCTGATAGCACTCCTCTGTGCTCTCCTGTCTGATAGCACTCCTCTGTGCTCTCCTGTCTGATAGCTCCCCTCTGTGCTCTCTCCTGTCTGATAGCACTCCTCTGTGCTCTCTCCTGTCTGATAGGACTCCTCTGTGCTCTCTCCTGTCTGATAGCACTCCTCTGTCCTCTCTCTTGTCTGATAGCACACCTCTGTCCTCTCTCTTGTCTGATAGAACTCCTCTGTCCTCTCTCTTGTCTGATAGGACTCCTCTGTGCTCTCTCCTGTCTGATAGCACTCCTCTGTGCTCTCTCCTGTCTGATAGCACTCCTCTGTCCTCTCTCCTGTCTGATAGCACTCCTCTGTCCTCTCTCTTGTCTGATAGCACTCCTCTGTGTCCTCTTCTGTCCGCTGTGCCCTCTCCTGTCTGATAGGACTCCTCTGTGCTCTCTCCTGTCTGATAGCACTCCTCTGTGCTCTCCTGTCTTATAGCTGCCCTCTGTGCTCTCTCCTGTCTGATAGCACTCCTCTGTGCTCTCTCCTGTCTGATAGAACTCCTCTGTGCTCTCTCCTGTCTGATAGCACTCCTCTGTGCTCTCTCCTGTCTGATAGTACTCCTCTGTGCTCTCTCCTGTCTGATAGCACTCCTCTGTGCTCTCTCCTGTCTGATAGGACTCCTATGTGCTCTCTCTTGTCTGATAGGACTCCTCTGTGCTCTCTCCTCTCTGAGAGCACTCCTCTGTCCTCTCTCCTGTTTGATAGCACTCCTCTGTGGTCTCTCCTCTCTGATAGCACTCCTCTGTGCTCTCTCCTTTCTGATAGCACTCATCTGTGCTCTCTCCTGTCTGATAGTACACCTCTGTGCTCTCTCCTCTCTGATAGCACTCCTCTGTGCTCTCTCCTCTCTGATAGCACTCCTCTGTGCTCTCACCTGTCTGATAGTACACCTCTGTGCTCTCTCCTCTCTGATAGCACTCCTCTGTGCTCTCTCCTCTCTGATAGCACTCCTTTATGCTCTCTCCTGTACTATCAGACAGGAGAGAGCACAGAGGAGTGCTAGCCCACTCTCACTTACTGGACTTTGCCTGTGCTTCAGCTTGGACAAAGCCATGATTTTATAAGCCATGATTTCTATAAAAAGGAAATAAAATTTTCTTATGAAGTATATTAAAAAGGTACATTTTTAATATGTAAGATGTACAACATATAAAAAGTTTTTGTATCTAACAGTGCTCATTTAACTAAAATTTGTTGACTGTAGCTTTGCATATTTAGTATTTGATATTTTTTTTTCAGGTTATTTTTTGCAATCAATAAAACATGTCCTGTAATGATGATGACACCTTAGATGCTTTGATAGTGTAGTAATTGCAGAGGCTGCTGTGGATGATATTTCTGATTCAGGCTCAATGATTTGGTGGACATTTACAGGAATTTGCTAAAGTATTTACCACCACAAGGTTCAGAATACTGGGCAATGACAAGTTACATGGCAGAGATTGGACAAACCTGCTTAGACATGAAAGTCACACCAACCTTTACTTGATTATATGCTACTGTTACCTATAGCAATGTTTTTTTAACTTAAGTTTCTAATGGTCCTGTAACAATTGCCTGGTAACAACTACCAATTATATAATTTCATATCGCGGTGACAGATGTTAGTCATATGGTTCTTCTCTTGGGGTCAGCGGTCAGCCATAGGGTTCTAAGCCTGGCATCAATAGTGAGTCATATGGTTGTTATCCTGGAGTCAGTTGTGATTCATAAGGTTCTTAGCTGGTGTCAGGTGTCAGTCATATAGTTTTTAGGGTATATTCATACGGCAGGATTTCCGCATGCGGAATGCCGCACAAATTCCGCATGCAGATTCTGCATCATATTAAAGCCCAATATACTTCAATGGGATTCCCCACACTCATTCACGCATGCGTAATCCGCACAAGCCAAAAACCACCCAAATGAATGTTGACGCGAAATTGTTGCGGATGTGTGGAAATTCTGCCGAGCGAATATAACCTTAGGCCATGTTCACACAGCAGAATTTATGTGCCGTATTCCACAATTCAAATGGGTTCTGCTGCACTGTGCACACGGCAGAATATTCGTGCAAGATGTTTCCAGAGTGTCCAGAATGTCGGCATGGAGATTATGCGTGCGTACATTCCGTCGTGTGAACATAGCCTTAGTCTGAGATCAGCTGCCAGTTCTATGGTTCTAAGCCTGGGATCAGCTTTCAGTTTTTTGGTTCTTAGCCTGGAATCAGCTTTCAGTCCTATGGTTCTTGGCATGGGATCAGCTGTCAGCCATACGGTTCTTGGCCTGAGGTCATCTGTCAGTCACACGGTTCTTAGCCTGGGATCATCAATCAATCATATGGGAGGAGATTCATCAAGACCTGCGATGAGGAATAGTTGACCAGTTGCCCATAGAAACCAATCAGATCGCTACTTTTATTTTGAAAAGGCCCTTGAAAAATGAAAGAAGCGATCTGATTGGTTGTTATGGGAAACTGGTCAACTTTTCCTCTGCACAGCTCTTGATGAATCTCTCCCATGGTTCTGCGACTTGAGGCTTCTGTTTAAAATGTTAGCAACAGCACTGTGACAAATTTTTCACACAATTTTTTTTCTGTCAAAAAATATGGAATCAGCCACGGAGCCTTTACCGCAGATATGAATGGAGCCTATTCCAGGTGTCAGCCCGCAGTGATCTCGTTCTTAATATTGTGCCAGTTTTGTGTAAAGTCACTTATGCAGGTGAAGTACCATTTCAAACTATGAGGGAAATCGGATAAAACATCTAACAGGTTAAAATCGAACATAACTCACGAAAATTGTATTAGTATTTTCAGTAACATTTGATGAAATTACTTATTTTGTTGCAAAATAAAATAATTTGTGCTCTCACGTCATTATGATTCTCCTTTGCTGCTATAATGCCAATTGCCCATTTTATTTCTTCAGGGAAAGTCGGGTGAAAACATATATGGCTGCTCGATCCAGTGAAGTCATGTGACTTTTCTAAAGTAATGACTCAAAATAACTGCATATGTAGACACACAGTAGAGGGCGCTGTTGATTAATATGGGGACCATAGGGCTGCCACCGAGGGACATGAAACCTCAATGTAAATCCATATTCTTCTGATTTTATATGGAGGTTTTCCTTTTATCAAACACCTTTTACATACAGAGATATAAAGAAGCATTTCTACTAGGCAATAAACTATGACTGCGTTGCCTGTACCAATTGTATAGATAGGGATTGGTGTGAATAACATCAGCTATATGTGCAATAGGGAATTGTATTGGGCTGCATTAGTCTCATCTGCCCTTTTACTTTTTGACTCTTTAATGATATCTCATTCTATTATATAGGAAAAAAAATAATGAGCGGATTACAGTAAAGCAGATCCATCATCAGATATCCTGCCGTATTCACGTCATCAGGTCAGGTCTAACAAACTGAATGAGGGTTAGCAGAAATCCATGTGCAGTAACAACTACAGTTTTAACCCTTTAAGGACCCAGCCCATTTTCACCCTAAGGATCAGAGCATTTTTTGCACATCTGACCACTGTCACCACTTTAAGCATAAATAACTCTGGGATGCTTCTACTTATTAATTTGATTCCGAGATAGTTTTTTTGTGACTTATTCTACTTTATCATAGTGGTAAATTTTTGTCGATACTTGCATCATTTCTTGGTGAAAAATTCCCAAATTTCATAAAAAATTTGAAAATGTTGCATTTTTCTAACTTTGAAGCTCTCTGCTTGTAAGTAAAATAGACATAACATATACCGTATTTATCGAGGCATACAACGCACCGGCCTATAACACGCACCCTCATTTTACCAAGGATATTTGGGTAAAAAAAGTTTTTTACCCAAATATCCATGGTAAAATGAGGGTGCGTGTGTGTGCATGCGTATACCCCTATACACCCCCCAGGAAAGGCAGGGGGAGAGAGGCCATCGCTGCCCGCTTCTCTCCTCCTGCCTTTCCTGGGGTCTAGAGCCCTGCTGCTGCCGCTTCTCTCCCGCTGGCTATCGGCGCCGCTGCCCGTTCTCTCCCCATGACTATCGATGTAGGCGCCGATAGCCAGGGGGAAAGAAGCGGTGCCGGCAATGGGGCATCGGTGCCGATAGCCAGGGGGAGAGAAGGGGCAGCGGCACACATTGCCGGCGCCACTGCCCCGTTGCTTCCCCCCATCCTCGGTTTCATAATTACCTGTTGTTGGGGTCGGGTCCGCGCTGCTTCAGGCCTCCGGTGTGCGTCCCATGCGTCGTTGCTATGCACTGCACGGCGCGGCACAATGACGAGTGACGTCATTGTGCCACGCCGTGCAGCGCATAGCAACGACGCAGGGGTGACGCACACCGGAGGCCTGAAGCAGTGCGGACCCGACCCCGGCAACAGGTAATTATGCAACCGGGGATGGGGGGAGGCAACGGGCAGCGGCACCGATAGCCAGCGGGAGAGAAGGGCCAGCAGCAGGGCACTAGACCCCAGGGCAGGCAGGGGCAGAGAAGCCGGCAGCGCTGTGGTGGTCTCTGCACCTGCAAAGCCGCTGCAGTTCATTGATTTAAAGCGCCCACTTTAAATCATTGAACTGCAGCGGCTTATCGGCGTATAACATGCAGGTAGACTTTAGGCTAAAAATTTTAGCCTAAAAAGTGCGTGTTATACGCTGATAAATACGGTAAATTATATATTGATTCACATATACAATATGTCTACTTTATGTTTGCATCATAAACTTGACATGTTTTTACTTTTGGAAGACATCAGAGGGCTTCAAAGTTCAGCAACAATTTTCCAACTCTTCACAAAATTTTCAAAATCGGAATTTTTCAGAGACCAGTTCTGTTTTGAAGTGGATTTGAAGGGTCTTCATATTAGAAATACCCCATAAATGACCCCATTATAAAAACTGCACCCCTCAAAGTATACAAAATGATATTCAAAATGTTTGTTAACCCTTTAGGTGTTTCACAGGAATAGCAGCAAAAGGAGATAAAGATAGGGGTAAAAGGAGATAAAGCCCCCCCCCCAAAATGTGTAACCCAATTTCTCATATGTAAAGTAAAGTGCTCTGTGGGTGCACTAGAGGGCTCAGAAGGGAAGGAGCGACAATGGGATTTTGGAGAGTGAATTTTGCTGAAATGGTTTTTAGGGGGCAATTCACATTTAGGAAGCCTCTATGGTTCCATAACAGCAAAAAAATAAAAAATAAAATGCAGTTTTTTGTACCCAAATTTACCATTTTTTACAAGAGCTGAAATGTTTTTTGGGGGGCATGTCCGATTTAGGAAGCCCCTGTGGTGCCATAACAGCAAAAACAAGGGGTACAGTGAGACTTCACACCCGACTGTGTAGGGGTATATGTAGTGTTTTACTCTTTATTCTGTACAGTGTAGTGTAGTGTTTTTAGGGTACATTCACACGGGTTGGGGTTCACAGCGAAACTCGCTGTAAACCCCCGCCCAAAACTTCAGCTGTTGCAAAACTACAACTCTCAGCATGCAGTGACAGCAGAAGGGCATGCTGGGACTTATAGTTATGCAACAGCTGGAGGCACACTGTTTGCAAAACTCAGAGTTTGTTACTTAACTGAGTGTTTCCCAACCTGTGTGCCTCCAGCTGTTGCAAAACTACTACTCCCAGCATGCATGGCCTGTCAGTGCATGCTGGGAGTTATAGTTTTGCAACAGCTGGAGGCACACGGGTTGGGAAACACTGAGTTTGGTAACAAACAATGTTTCCCAACCAGTGTGCTTCCAGGCATGCTGGGAGTTGTAGTTTTGCAACAACTGGAGGAGAACAATGTGGAGACCACTGTGTAGTGGTGTCCAAACTGTAGCCCTCCAGATGTTGCAAAACTTCAACTCCAAGCATGTCCATACTGCCCAGGCATGCTGGGAGTTGTAGTTCGGCAACATCTGAAGGGCCAGATGTTACAGAACTACAACTCCCAGCATGCCTGGATTGTCTGGGCATGCTGGGAGTTGTAGTTTTGAAACTAGTAGAAGCATCAGTGAAGATCACTTTACAGCGATTTTCATTGCTGCCTCTGATGCTGACGATGATGCTGCCTCGTCCACTTGCCTGCCGCCAAACCCCCCCTTACCCCAGCGGAATTATTATTATTATTATTATTTTTCAAATCAACTGGTGCCAGAAAATTAAACATACTTGTAAATTACTTCTATAAAAAAATCTTAATCCTTCCAATACTTATCAGCTGCTGTACACAACAACAGGAAGTGCTAAAACACTTCTGGCGATATAATATGACTATTTAACTGTCACAACACTTACCCGTACTTCCTATCACTCATGTGACTCACTCACATGATTGACTGAATATCTCGCGCAGGCGCGCAAACTTAATTGCACTCATACAGCGGGGATGCGAGTATCGCCGCGTAATCCTGCGCTGTAAAGGAAAAACCTTCATTGAGACCATGGGGACTTCTCGTGCCTAATCTATAGATCCATCCAGATTCTTCTTTCAATAGAAGTTTATCTATATTTCCCTTTCGTTGACCAATATATTTTTGGCAAACACCCCAAAATTCAATGTCAAAGATTTCTGACCCCTGAGGAAGTCACAAACGGTGACGGAACGCGTGGGGCTTAGGGGTCCCGTCCCGCCACTTATCATTCCAGCTCCTTTGTTCTGTGGTCGCTATGCACTGGTGATATGAATTTATTTGTTCCTTTGCACATTGCTTATTTTATATTATTTGGTGTTAGCTTATTTGATTGTTGGTGTAGAGGCTAATGTTTGGCATGTGTATCATTTTTCAGTAAGCACCACTACTTGGTAGCCACAGTATCTAATTACAGAGGGACGGGACTTTGGTGAGAAGAGGGTTCATGGCCCCTCTCCCATGTTGTAGAGGTTGCTCGGTTCAGAGCTTTTTAATTGATTTTAGCCCTTTTTGTCTTGTATTCTCAATGTGTTACTTAATAAAATGTGTTTATATATATATATATATATATATATATATATTAACTTTGTGGTGTGCACTCTTTACAGTAATTCTGACTTTTGTGTAGCAAAGATTTCTCATGTGTCGTGCAAGCCGTGTATCACTATTTGTCCGAATAGTACTCCGATGCTTCGAGATTCTTCTCCTGAACTCTTGTGTTGTCTTGCTGACATACAGTTTCTGAAATTTTTCGTAGAACAGTTAATAAACTGTCTAATCTGATTTTGCTGTCCATCGAGCGGATTCAGAAAGTCATGGGTTTGAGGCAAATATTTGCAAAATCCACAAGGTCACCGAGGTAGATGGTATACTGTGGACATCTGCTAAGGTAGAGAAATGACTACGAACTAATATGTCCTTTAAAGCGCAACTATCATAATTTATTGCCCTACAGTGTTGTTACAGACTACCATGTTGTCAGTCTAACCATACCTTTATGGCCGCTTTTTCCTCTTTTCTGACTTTTGTCAGGCACAGTTGGATAGGCGTGGCTTGGGGTTCGCAAAGCCACGCCTATCCTTTCTTTCAGCACTGGGACTACCGCCTATGCTCTCTGTCAATGCAGAGCTGCGTCGCGTGCATGTCAGAGCCAGCAGGGAGGGGCTGCGGACCGCTGTTTATTCTTACACAGCGGTCCCAGCGCTGAAAATGAGGATAGGCGTGCCTGACCGCTGGATAAAATGATTTTGTAAGTCAGAAAAGAGGAAAGAGCGGCCATAAAGGTATGGTTAGACTCACTATATGGTAGTCTGTAACAACACTACTTGAAGTTAATAGGGTCCTTCTATCGCTTCTCTGTGCTCTGATTTGTACCTTCCTGGGATGCACATTGGGGTACCCTCTATCCATAAATCTCCTAGACAGTTCCCTAGATTCATCCTCAAAGGTTTGTTGACTAGAAGAATTGCGCCTCGCCCTTAGAAACTGTCCTACAGGGATACTTTTCCTCAATGTTACAGGGTGCCAGCTTTGTTAATGAAGAAGATTATTGGTAGATGTTGGTTTCCGAAACATTTTGGTTTGGATTTTGTGGTCATTATCAATGAGAATTGTCAGATCTAGAAAATTAAATTTGTCTACCCCCAAACTCAGAAGTAAAATGCATCCCTATTGCGTTGTGATTAAGAGCTTCCAAAAATAATGTGAATAAAGTGCTACCCCCATCCCACAAAATTAAAACATCATCAATAAATCTACCCCAAAAAATAATGTGATCTCAAGATCCTGAGAAAAAACAAACTCATTCTCCCAAGAAAAACATTAGCATAGTTCCATGCACAAGTAGACCCCATAGTGTCATTGAATAAAAAATAATTATGTCAACACAAAAGTGAGTAAATTAATTACAAACAAAGTGTATACTTTGTATATTTTGGTGTATAGACTTTTAACTTCTATACTTGCTAACATGGTGGAATCCGTGACCGTTAAATCTTGTAGTTTAGTGACGGTGTCCTGAATTGATCAACATCAATGCTGGCACCCGGTGTTAAGTTCTATTTCCGGATACTATCAGTCGCCCTCTCAGGGGTTGTGTATAGATGAAATTAAATTCATCCATAGATATGATATTCTTTTCTTTAGAGGATGTCAAAAGTGATTTCAGTTCTCTAAGGAATGGCACTGTAGGATCTGTTCATAATCTACAATATTTCTCATGGTCTTCCAAAAGGGCTAGACACATCCGTGTGTATTCACTCCTGTCCAAAAGGACGACATTGCCTCCTTTGTCAGCCTTCCCTTTCAGATCATCCATTGCCTTGCATTCACCCAGGGTCAGATTTGAATGTACCACACTAGGTCTAATCTTGATCTCCTTTACCACTAGATTCACAAATGTATCAATGCTGCCATACTGTGAAACGGGTGGCGTAACTTTACATTTAGGTCTAAGATTAGTTAGAGGTCCTTCACAACCTTTCAAACTCTCTTCATTCTCCATAAGAAGATCTTCTAGAGTTTCAATGGCCATCAATTCATTACTCTGTGCTTTAAGTATTGGATTGTTATGTTGTTGATGCCATTTATGAAGAGATAACTTTATGCGTGAAAAAATGTATTTCCTTTCTCCACATAAAGATGTCAAATTTCGGAGTGGGGGTGAAGGTCAGGCCCTTCTTAAGTAATGATATCTCATCTGCAGATAAGGAGTGAGAAGACAGATTGATAATTTATCATTCACCTGTATTGTATGTAGTCCAACCTGCTTCTTGATCGTTTACATGATCTTCCACCAGATCCACCCCTACTCATCCTACATATGTGTGGTTACTGGAATACTCTGGGTTGGTGGATTGGCCAGGAATGTTGGGAACTGAAGAGGTGCAGTCGGGCCTAAAAAAACGTGTCATAGTCATCTGTGAAAGTGACTGTAGGCCTGAATGTCTCGCTGCACCAACTGGTCCCGCTTAGGGGTATACCATATTCCAGTGTCAAATTTGGAATTAAAGGGCTCATTCCTTGTATACTCCCCTGTGTCTTAAAAGATTGTGGTGCAGAAGAAACCAAAGAGGACACTGATCCATTGGGTATGAGTCTTGATGTTGGTTCTGACCATGTTTGCCCACTTCTCGAGTTGGCAGGCTAGGGGGACCTTTTATATTGTGGTGCATGTGTACTGTTCTTTTCCCTTTTATACTTCATTTAGTGCTCCCTCATGAGCTATTACTATTGGAGAAAAATTCTTCTGTCCCCGAGGTATCAGTATCCTGACATGGCCTCACGGATTGTGAATTGTACTGGGTGAAATAGCCCTGTCACCTCGGTACATATATGCCTTTCAGTTTGCAAAATCCTTATATATTTGCTGTGTTTTTTCTCTTTTAAATTTGTTTTTAAACGTTTCTACGTATATTCAGAGTGTAACCTCCAAAGACGCAAACTCTGGATTGTTGATAAAGGCCTGAATCTCTTTAATTTCGTTCTCCAGTTGGGTATTAATAGTTTTGAGATATCTCTACTCGTATTTGCACAGATAACTTATCATGCACAGCGAATTTTCGGTTAATAGCGGTTTCCAACCTTGTAGGAAAGTGATATCATCCCTATGTGAGTTAGGGGTAATCGGTATTCTCAGGCCCCTATAGACAATCTTCTGTTGTAAGTACAGTTCAAAGCTTGTAACTTCCCACCAGGACTTTACATAGTTTTTTTTTAATATGTTTTCGTAAGGTTGCGGAATGCTTGCTGTATGTCGATCTGATTCAGGGGGAGGTTTTAAGTAGAGAAAACATGAGTGGCTTCAGTATTAAATTGATTCAAGCTAAATTTCTGCGATAAGAAACCAGCCATACTGTGGTGTCCTAAATCCAAAAAGGGGAAAATTAAAAGGGAAAATGCCCTAAGAACTAACAAACCCAAAAAGTCACCCCAATCATTTCAAATCTCACACTGAAGGCGGGACACCAGACCTCCGAGGTAGGTACACCAGGCAGGAGATGGATGAACCATTAGAGGAGACCATGTAAACTCTGTCTGGCAAAATATATAAGGCCCAAGTAATATGTAGGGCCACTCATTTGAAACCCAACTCCGCCAGCGGGGTACCTAAACCTCCGCCGTGGCGCAGGAATGCATAATCGGAACGCAGACCCCAGTCTGGCTGCCTGGGATAAGGACTCTTGAACCCGCAAGTTTTCTACTATAGACCCGGACTCTGCCGCAGGTACGGCAGATATGCCACAGGCGACCTGGCGGTGTAGGAGGCCAAGCAGACTAACAGCTGGCTGACTGGCCTTGTTCCCTAGAACCCAGTGTCACTCTTCTGGAATTCACACACTAGTAGCGAGGGAAAGAAAACTCTAGACTTGTATGCAATAGCCCCAGATGAGGAACCGGTTGAGGTGGAAATCACACAGATCAGTCTGATTCGACGCTAGGGTGCACCGTTAGCTGCTGGCTGGCAGCGCAAAAGGGACAGCACACATAGTTCAGTGCTGTGCCCCTAATGGCGACAAAATTGCCAGCAGCCAAAGCCAAACACTTGGCAACTGCTAAGGATGTGGTACATATCCTCATGAAGGTACCTGAAAGAATCCCTTGGCGAAGGTCACAGGGTTCACAACACGCCTACCGTAGGATCTGTTAAGGTAGCCATATTCGCCAGAGATAGAGTGGTGTACTAGACAGACGGGAAACCAGAGAACCCCCAGAGATATCCACTTGGAAACCCGGTCCGAAGGAAATGGGTTTACGGTCTGTAGTCCTGTACTCTTCTGAGAACTCATCTGATTCAGCACGAGAACTGAATGTCTCAGGCGACTGACGAGCGGTGGAAGGAGACTTCTGGAACGGAAACCTTGATTGCTAAACAGGCCATCCACCATGTCCTCTGCACGAGAGGACTCCTCTGCATCTGACCCTTGCCCCGAGCTATACTCTGACAGAAGAGCTTGTGTGGAATGCAGGAGACCTGCTCAGCAGCAACCCAGATCAAGAGCTGTGACCGGAGAACAAGATAGGGTCCTGGAAGCCCTAGGAACTTGGGGCAGATAGATGGGGGAGCAGTAGAACACCCTGAAGACCAAACTCGCCCAGCCAGACGAGGTGGAGGTCCATATGGGAGATCCTGCACATCATTCCAATGAACATTTCTGGGGCACTCACAGGGTAACTGGCCAGAACCAGAGCATGGATTCCGACAAGCTCCAAAAGGTGGGTACCATAACCTGGGAATCTGGCCACGATCACAAGGACAGGGAAGGAACGAAGGCAGGGACTGGCTTAGCAACAGAACGGTCCACAGGAATGTTCTGGGAGGAAAGCTGAATAGAGCTGGGCCGGGCAGCCTTGCGGCAGGTGGGGGCAGGATAGATCAGCCGAAGCGTCAGACCTGGGGCATGGGGGGAGGGCTAGACAGACCACATGGATAGCTCTCACCCAGAATCCTGTGTCCAGCAGGCAGCACAGATGGTAGAAGCTACGGCAAACAAACCACAGACTTTGTCTAGAGAAGGGCTACAACACCTGACATGCTAAGCCCAGCCCTCTACCTGATCAGGCTGCAGGGAGCGCAAAGGTGCCTGATTGAAATACTCCAATTAGGTTAGGGTAGTGGGAAACTGAATCAACCGATTCAGGGGCAGGAGGTTACTCACTGTGACGACATCTGACCCCAGCTAGCATGTCCGGAACCGGATATGACGATAGACACCACACTCATTCCTCGTGCGCCTTGGAAGCCGGCTGTACTGCACAGCTCCTCGCCACTGCGGATGCACATATGGAACTGTGACCTGCATCCCTATATGAATGCATAATCCTGCACTCCATTGCTGTATGCACATACAGGTCTCTTTATTCACAGCACTGATGACTAATTTGCTGTGATTCCAGCAGCCTTGACTTTCTAGAGTGTATCTCTAATTGCTCACACATACACCTTGTATCTGCCCCTGAGGAGGCCAAATAGGGGTCTGAAACATGTAGGGCGACCAAATGGGCGAGCTTACTGGTGGTGTATGAGCTACAATGTGCGGTTGTCCTTGTATTACATATGATACCCTACTATCTTTTAACAGGTGGTGTAGGTTTTTTTCCCATTCTGACGTCCAAGAGGTGCAGTCCCCCTTTGTACTGTTCACTCATGTACTGCACATTATTTTCAGGTGTTTTTTTTACCTTCATATATAATTAAAAGTTTACTTTTATGCACTCCCCTGTTTCTACTGCTATATATTTGCAGGGAGATTGTAAGTTATTGGGTGGGTGGACACCCTGTTATCTATCCATGATCATTTATATCCATTAACAAGAAAGGCAGTAGAGGGGAATCAGGATACTATAGGCCATTCTTTCTTTTTCATTCACCTCTTCTCCCTTTAACCTCTTTGAGGAATCCACTAGTGGCTATGCATTTAGGAGCCGAGTCTGCTCCATACAAGGCAGAAACTAGGAGCTATTAGAACCTGGCATTTGCTGTCAGTGACTGCCATCAAAGTTACCTCCAATGCTCATCAATAAAAGGGATACTCCGCCAATTTCGAGCCGACTAAGAGCCAGTGTCAGCTCGAAACGCGTCGTCATCTTGTTCTACCATTTTATTTACCATGGATATCCTCTGTTTTTAATATGCTGAAATAAATGTGAAGTTTTAAACCACTCAATTTCCTCATCTTGGAGCAGCTGGAGGCCTCTGCACTTCTGCCTTCTTGCCAAGTTGACTCCGCCAATAAACATCTTATCCCCTTTTCTAAAGGAAAGATGTCTGATTGCAGGGAGCCCCTATGATCTCTGGCACGGCACCCCAGTAATCCGGTGAATGGAACGAACTCCGCTCTGTACCGGATGCTCCACAGCAGTCACACCCCCTCCATTCATGTCTATGGGAGGAGGCGTGACGGCTAGTACATAGCCGCCATGCCTCTAAGAATAGACATGAATGGAGGGGGCAATACGGCTGTGTTCATCTGATATCCGGCATGATCAGACATCTCATCTATCCTTTGACTAGGGAAGTGATACCCAACCCGGGTGCTTCCAGCTGTTGCAAAACTACAACTTCCAGCATGCCTGGACAGCCGAAGGCTGTCCAGGCATGCTGGGAGTTGTAGTTTTGCAACAGCTGGGGGCACCCTGGTTGGGAAGAAGGAGTACCCCTTTAAACCCCCTAGATGCTGAAGACAATAGCAACCATTGCATCTAGGTGGTTAGTTGACAGGTGTAAGTGATGACATATGTCCGATTGTCTTCCCTCCAGCAAGGCAACTGGTTGCATTCCAGCCTTCTGGAGTTCTCTGTGGCTACTACTTACAGTAAATTCGATTCGTCACGAACTTCTCGGCTCGGCAGTTGATGACTTATCCTGCATAAATTAGTTCAGCTTTCAGGTGCTCCCGTGGGCTGGAAAAGGTGGATACAGTCCTAGGAGACTCTTTCCTAGGAATGTATCCACCTTTTCCAGCCCACGGGAGCACCTGAAAGCTGAACTCATTTATGCAGGATAAGTTATCAACTGCCGAGCCGAGAAGTTCGTGACAGATCAAATTTACTGTAAGTTCGCTCATCTCTAGCTACTACAATAGGACTCCAATAATAGATGATCAAAATAAGAATACACTGTAAAACAGTAGTATTGCAGTGTGCTACATATACAATTGCATAGTGAAGTCCCCAAAAAACTGTCCAAGCTATAACAATATTTATACTGTATTGTCAATGTGGTAAACTAAAATTACATCCAATGCCAGAATTGTCATTTTTGGCCACTTCAAATTCACATGTAAAGATTGTGCTGGGAAATGCCTCAAACACAGACACTGAACATGCACCGACAAATAAAAAAAAAAAAAAAAAAAAAAAAAATAAACACATTAATCGAGATTTATTCCAATCACTGTGTTCTGTGTAAACCAGTTGGTTTTATTTACATAACTTCTGGTTTGATTGAAAAGTCAAGAATACAAAATCCAGATCTGCTGTTGTCCTCCGATCCCTTACAAGTGCTTGTTGGTTTCTCCATCATTGGCTCAGTTCAAGGTCGTTACAAAATAATCAATTAAAAAAATTGTCATGTCATGGACTAGTTAAAACCTAATCGTTCTATTTTGGCTTGTAAAGATTTGAAGTTCCCGACGGCTGCTTGTACCGTCGTTGTGGGCTCCATCGAGTGGAGCTCGACCAGATAGAGGGAGATGGCATCAAGACACATCATGTTAAACAGCCGTCTAAAGAAAGGAAACACTTCAATTAGGCTCAGAAAAAAACACATTAAAAAGGGACAGTAAATCTAGGAATGCATAAAGGCCCCACCGGAAATAAAGCATTATGCTGTGTTTACATTAGGGATGTCCCGATACAGATTCTGGTATTGGGACTGATATTTTTTGCACAAGTACGAGTACTCGTGCACATGTCCCGGATGCCTAATCCAATACCTCCCTCCAGGTATCATGGAGGTGTGGTAAGCCACCTGCGCCCCGAGCCCATTCCTGAACTATGCAGCGTTCTCAGCAGCATGAGTGCGCATCATAGCCGGGACCCACATTAAACCTTTAGACGCCGCAATCAAAGTTTATCGCGGCGTCTAAAAGTCCTGAGAGTAACTGTTGGTTAACTTAGGGATGCTGATCAGGATCACCGCGGTGAAATCGTGGTGTCCCGATCAGCTGAGAGGACGGACGAAGGTCCATTACCCTGCTCCGTGCAATCCGATCGTCAATCCTTTACTGCAGCTAGCCATGGCAGGCAGTAGTAAAGGAGCACTGATAACACTGATCAATGCTATTCTATGGCATAGAATGGATCAGTGTATGCAATCTACAGATTGCATGTAATAGTCCCTATTGGGACTAAAAAATGGTGAATAAAACTCTTCCCTAATAAAAATTTGAATCACCACCATTTTCAAAAAGTAAAAAAAAAATACGTACAGTGGTCCCTCAACATACAATGGCAATTAATTCCAAACGACCCATCGTTTGTCGAATCCATCGTATGTTGAGGGATCCGTGCAATGTAAAGTATAGGAAGTTATACTCACCTGTCCCCGCCGCTCCGAACCGTGTCCTCACCGCTCCCGATGCGGTCCCAGGGGCTCCCGATGCTGTCCCGCTGCTCCGGTGTTTTCTTCGGGATCCTCTGGCTTCTTCCGCAGGGTCCTGGGTGCGGCGTGCGTAGTGACGTAATAACGACGCCGGAAAGCGAGGCCCGGACCCTGGAGAAGATGCCGGAGGATCGCGAAGTGGACCCGGAGGAGCGGGGATAGGTAAGTGAACCTGTCCGGGATGCTTAAACTGCTATCCAACGAGGCCATCGTATGTCGATTTTATCATATGTCGGGGCCATCGCATGTCGGGGGGGGGGGGGGTGTTACTGTATATGAGTATTGGTACTCTTACTCTCTCAAAAAAAAAAAAAAAATGGTATCGGGACATCCCTAGTGCATATAATATGGCTTATTAGCGATATAGCAACTAATTACCGCATGCGTTTCTGACGTGTTTTAGGTCAAATAATGGAAACCTTGTATAATCGCTATAAACACAATTCTTAAACACAATTTCTGCCATTTGCTTACAAAACACATACGATATATAGCTGCGTACCGCAGCGGACCTAAAACTCGTCAGAGTACGCATGCGGTAATTATCTGTAACTAATTAGCCGCAACATATGAACGCAGTCTTATCAATTCACCAGACACCATGCAGTAGGTCAACTTTCATTACATCCTAAACTAACATTCTTGCAAAGTGAAAGATCAACCCTGTGCAGTAAACGAGCTTCCTACCTCTCATGCCTTTGGACTTTATTGGGGTCCTGTGCATATCCAGACAGCAGCACATGGATACAGTCCAGCAGATGCAAAGGTTTCTTTACTCTAGCCCAAAATGGATCCTGAAAATAAACTACAATTACTATACAGCTTAATACAACAGACACAGAGAATGAATCTCCTGCAAAATAGTGTGTGCGCTGGTTTATTTTTTTTATATTGTGCTTAGTATATTGCACTTTTATTGGGGGTGGTGCATGTGGTGGATAAGGTCCAGAAACTGTGTTAATAAAGTCCCAGAAATCCCCAAGTATATTCAGGAATTAGAAGCTTTATTGCATATCCTTTAAAGAGTACCTGTCATCAAACCATAGTTTCTAAACTAACTCAGATTATATTCCCTAACTACTCTCCTGTCCTTAGCTTCTTACAGCTTGAAAAAAAAAAATGATGTGTATCATACCTTTCCCCTTGCTCACATTGCGTGAGCTCCCGGCAGGAGAAAGTGGGCGTTCCCCAGCAGGCGTGACTCTGATGCCTGAGAGAACTGTGTCTCCCCCATGCCCCGCATGTACTTTCTAAGTATGGTCTCCTACCAGGCCGGGAGGAGACCAAACTAACTGTTTTGACTTTTGGCAGGGAACAGAACAGAGCCACCTAGTGGCCGTTTTTTTCAATCACATTAAAAACATATAAAGGTCGAGAATAGAGATGAGCGAACTAGAGTCTCATAGGACTGTTTCCACCTTTTCCAGCCCACCGGAGCACCTGAAAGCTGAACTAATTTATGCTAAAGTCAGCAACCGCCGAGCCGAGAAGTTCGTGACGAATCGAATTACTGTAAGTTCGCTCATCTCTAGTTGAGAATTTTAACAGTAAGTAAATAGCAAAGTGTCTTCTAATTACATAAGGACCAATATATTACAAGTTTAGTTTGGTGACAGGTACTCTTTAAATCAAACAGGATGCATTTCGGCCGTAGCCTTCCAATGCTATCATGTGCATTGGGTTGCACCGAAATCATCATTACATTTTGGGCAATTTTTAGGCTATCTATGTTTGCTTTGTAATTTTTCTTGTTGAACGCGTCCATGGGGTGAAGTCAGCAGATGCATTTACTAGGGTGCTGAATTTATCACTTGGCCAAAAATAATTTTTGCACAAAATGTGCTCCAGTGATCAGCTGGTATAGGAAAGTCTGCGCTTTTCTCCCTTTTTTTTTTTGCACTAGCCGGGGAATTCCTGTCATTTGCGCAAATGTACAAGTGGGAAAACCACACACAAGTTTTGCATTGCACAAAAATCTGGGCCGATGATAAATTCCCCCATAAGGGTTTGCATGGAGATATTTTTCAAAAAAATAAAAAAAAATTGAAAAAATCCCACATAAATGCAAATTTAGCCTGAAAGAAAAGGTATGTTGAAACGGACAACTGCAGAAAAAAATAGATCCACCACAGTCACCTTAACCACTTAAGGACTCTGGAACGGGGGCGTCCTAAAAGACTCAGGGCGTACCTGTACGCCCTGAGTCTCGCTAACAGGATTTAAACCGTTCTCACGAGCGGAAAACGAGTTAAACCCAGTGGGTCCCGGTTGCTACGGGCAGCCAGGACCCACGGCTAATGCCGATGCCCAGCATTAACCTTTTTAGACGCCGCGATCAAAGTTGATCGTGGCGTCTAAAGTGAAAGTAAAACTATCTCGGCAGCATGTCAATACAAAGTACAATTGGTGACGCAAAAAAAAAAAAAAAACGGATATGGATCTGTAGGTGCAAAATTGAATGAGTTATGATTTTTTTGAAGATGAAGAGGAAAAAACGAAAATTGGGTTGAGTCCTTAAGGTGAAAATGGGCTGAATCCCTAAGGTGTTAAAGGGGTACTCCCATGCCCCAGCCTTCTGAACATCCGGCTCAGAAGGAATGGAGCAGCGGCTGCGCTGTCACACCCGCCCCCCTCCATTGATGTATATGGGAGGGGGCGTGACTGTCGTCACGCCCCCACCCATAGACATCAATGGAGGGGGTGGGCTTGACGTCACATGGGGGTGTAGCCGCTGCTCCAACCCTTCTGAACCGGATGTTTAGAAGGCTGGGGCATGGGAGTACCCTTTTAAAGTCACCTGTCCACAAAAGATTGTGTTCTGCTGAACATATGCTTTGTTTCTAAATATTCTTCTACAGTCTATGACCAACAGGCAGCAACCTACCAATCTTCAATCATAGAAAGTTCTCCTCCAACCAAACAAGTGCACTTAAAAGTGTTACTGTTATTTAAATTAAACATGTCGCACCAACTTAGATTGATCGGGGTCTGAGACTGACACAAATCATTAGCTATAACCATGTGAAGCGCGCGGTGCAGCGCACTTAAAGATCCAACTCTGCGTTTAATGCCAAAGCACGGCTTCTTGGGCTATAAAGGAGCCGACCTCCGGCAGTCAGTCAGATTGTGCGCTAAATTACGTGATTCACCCGACTATAACAATATTTTACCATGGCGACCCGCAACCGATCTAATCTTCTCGTGCATGTCAAGTTTAATAAAATGACAGTAATGCTCTTAAAAGGGGTATTACAGGAAAAAAACAATTTTTTTTTTTAAATATTAACTGGCTCCAGAAAGTTAAACAGATTTGTAAATTACTTCTATAAAAAATTTGTAATCCTTCCAGTAGTTATCAGCTGCTGAAGTTGAGTTGTTCTTTTCTGTCTGATAACAGTGCTCTCTGCTGACACCTCTGCTTAGCAAACCTCTAATGCTTCGGACAGTTCCTGAGAAAAGCAGAGGTGTCAGCAGGGAGCACTGTTGTCAGACAGAAAAGAACAACTCAACTTCAGCAGCTGATAAGTACTGGAAGGATTAAAGGGGTATTTCAGGAAAAAACTTTTTTTTTTTATATTAACCCTTTAGGGACTCAGCCTATTTTCAGCAACAAATTTTCATTTTTTGCATTTTTGCTTTTTCCTCCTTCCTTAAACTCATAACGCTTTCAATTTTGCACCTTCAGATGCATATAAGGGCTTGCTTTTTGCATCACTAATTGTACTTTGCAATGACACAACTTATTTTAGAATATAACCCGTGGCGAAACCCCCCAAAAAAAATATTTGTGGGGTGAAATTAAAAAAACGCAATTTTGTAACTTTTGGGGGCTCCCGTTTCTACGCAGTGGAATATTTGGTAAAAATGACACCTTATTATTCTGTAGGTCCATACGGTTTCAAGGATAACCAATTTATATAGGTTTTATTTTATTTTAATACTTTAAAAAAATTATAAACTACATGCACCAAAATTTGTATGTTTTTTGCGCTGTCATCTGTAGTTTTTATAGGTATCATTTTTGTTTTGATGGGACTTTTTGATCGCTTTTTATAAATATTTTTATGGTATATGAAGTGACCAAAAATGCACAATTTTGGACTTTGTTTTTTTTTTTTTTACGTGTATGCCTAATATTTATGCACACGGCTGTACCACATATGATAATTTTTATTCTTTATTTCATAATTTATTTAAAAAAATGGGAAAAGGGGGGTGATTTAAACTTTTAATAGGGAAGGGGTTAATGAACTTTATTTTTTTTTTTTTAAGCCCCCATAGGGGGCTAAAACATGCAATCTTCTGATAGCATACACTGATCAGTGCTCTGCCATTGCAAAGCACTGATTAGTGTAACCGGCGCTCTGCTGCGCAGGCACGGAGCAGTAGATAGCCGATCGGACAACGGTGAGGCAGGTGAGGACCCTCCTGTTGTCCGGTAAGCTGAACGGGACATCGTGATTTTGTCGCGATAGTCCTGATCAGCTCAGCTGAGCTGCCGGGATTCTTTTACTTTAGTTTCAGACGCCACGATCAACTTTGATAGCGGTGTCTAAAGGGTTAAGGCCCGGCATTAGCCATGGGTCCTGGCTGCCCGTAGCAACCGGGACCCACCGGGTTTAACCCGTTCTCTGCTGGTGAGAACAGTTTAAACCCGGTAAACGGGACCAGGGCGTACAGGTACATCCTGAGTCCTTAAGGGTCGGAGATGCAGTGCGTATGCATATACCCTGCGTACCCAAGAGGTTAACTGGCTCCAGAAAGTTAAACAGATTTGTAAATTAATTCTATTAAAAAAAAATCTCATTCCTTCCAATGATTATCAGCTGCTGAAGTTGAGTTGTTCTTTTCTGTCTGGCAACAGTGCTCTCTGCTGACATCTCTGCTTGTCTCGGGAACTGCACAGAGTAGAAGAGGTTTGCTACGGGCATTTGCTTCTACTCTGGACAGTTCCTGAGACAGGTGTCAGAGAGCACTTAGATAGAAAAGAACAACTCAACTTCAGCAGCTCACAAGTACTGAAAGATTTTTTTAATAGAAGTAATTTACAAATCTCCTAAACTTTCCGGAACCAGTTAATAAATATATATATAATTCCTGGAATACCCCTTTAACAGTGAGGACGGATCTAATAGACTCTTACCCTCTCTTTAAACAGATGATCATATACTTCAAGCAACTTGGGGACGGACACGTCGATCTCTTGCATGGTCTGTGATACGAAGCCTACGTCCCAATTAAAGTTGCAGACTTGTTTTTCCAAATGCTTCACTAAAAACTCTTGAGGAAAAAACAAAACAAAACAATTAATAGGGTGCAAAACATACATATCTATCAGAGGTGGCCATTTTAACTGTCCCCTTACTACATATATATCTGCTGCACCTCCAAAGCAAAGGGCTGCCGTTTAGTTAATGAGTGTTCTGACCGCTGCAATCCCCAGCGATCAGAAGAATGAGAACCAGAGTCTCCGGCAGAGAATGAACGGAGAATAAAGCACATGCTGGTCCATTCTAATGGAAGAGGCAGGTCCCTATTCTTGAGATTACAGGAGTCTCAGTCGTAGGTCCCCCTGGGTGGCGATCCACCTGAGAGCGTTTGCAGGTTCCTTTAGACGCCGCTGTCAACTTTGACAGCGGCAATCCAAGGAGTTTATAGCCGGCCGTGGTGATCGCCACATGTCGGCTATTAACGCCAGCACTCAGCTCGAGTCGGGAGCCTGCGCCATACACAGTTAACGGCACAAGGACATGTATACACGTCCTTGGCCATTAACCAGTTAAACCTCTGCTAGTCTCTCATGTGGTGTTACTCCCTGGAGTCTTTCTATCTACTGATGGAACAATCTCAATAAATGAGCTCCCAAAGGAGTAAATCTGCGTAATGTGTCAGACCAGGAACACCGCAGATCGAGTCTACAACACTGAGGATTTCAGATGCAGAAATAACCAAACAAGCATTTGAATTCGCTAACACACGGAAAGGATATTTAGAGAACCAAGGCCTTCATAATTAAATGTGTATTAATAGAATTTTTATCCATAAGTAATTTGGCTTAATAGGGTGTAAAAAAACAAAAACAGAAAAAAATAATATAAAACAACTCCATACTCCCCTTCCTCGTTCCCCTGCCGCTGCCATTTACACTGAGCCCAGTCCCCGTTGTGAAGCACCTTCTGGTGTTGGTACAAAATTGCCTGTTCACCCAATCATTGGCCTCAGCGTTTTCCCGCCTTGGGAAATTCCTCGGAATTGGATGGAAAATAACTAACCAACCTGAAGAGGTCCAGCCTGAATAGCTATCAGTTGTGCTGCATCGTGCACTCACCACCACTTTGTTAATAGGATTTCTGGAGAATGATGGCAATGCTCAGCATTCCCACTGAGTGTAAGGGCAGCTGTGTCTGCGCATGCTCAGTGCTGTTAGATTCACTCTAAGGACAGCTGTGACCTCTGGTCTTTTGATAGGTGGGGGTCTCAGATGTCAGACCCCTACAAATCAGTTAGTTATTCTCTATCCTGTGGATAACGTTTAAACTCGGCATAACCCTTTAAAGTCATATCAATGAATGGAGATATCCCACCAAGGAACTCCATTCTTTGAGCTAGAACAAAACTCCCGAATAATGGGGCAAATGGACAGGGTTAGTCTTTGTGAGACAACCTTTACAGGTGCATTAAGGATTTATATCATACAAACTGTATTATCATTTATTGTTCTATAAAATGATTCTTACCAAGAGGAAAGTAACGCGGTGTACTGGCATAGATCTTGCCAAGCGAGGTCAGCTTCAGATTTAATACTTGCATTCGCTCAGCCGCATTCATTCCTATACTGTCGTTCAATTCTACGGAAAAAATGTACATGTATTTAAAAAAAAAAAAAAAAAAATCTCTATTTGTACAAATAGACCTTTATATACTGCTACTTAAACTGGTCCTCCACTGGAAAACTATTATTATTATTTATTTATTTTTAACTGGTGCACGAAAGTTAAACAGATTTGTAAATTATTTCTATCTGAAAAAAAATCTTAATCCTTCCAGTACTTATCAGCTGCTGTATTCTCTACAGGAAGTTGTGTAATTCTTTTCTGTCTGCCTACAGTGCTCTCTGATGACACCTCTATCCTTGTCAGGAACTGTCCAGAGCAGGAGAGGTTTGCTATGGGGATTTGCTCCTGCTCTGGACAGTTCCTGACACCGACAGAAAGAACTTCCTCTGTAGTATATAGCAGCTGGAAGGATTAAGATTTTTAAATAGAATTTACAAATCTGTTCAACTTTTTGGCACCAGTTTATTTAAAAACGAGATTTTTTATGCGTACCGTAAAATCTCTTTCTTGAAGGATCCATTGGGGGACACAGACCATGGGTGCATGCTGCTGTCACTAGGAGGCTTGACACTATGGCAACAAGAGAAGTCGGCTCCTCCCAGCAGGGTATACCCGCCCACAAGCACCTGAAGTAATCAGTTTTAGTCCCAGAGCAATAGGAGAAGACCCACAGGTCAAGAGAAGACCACAAACTGTCCGAGCAATGCGAAGAAAAGGCAACTGAACACACCCTTGGACAGATAACTGATATAGGAACACCAGAAAAAAAGGGTGGGAGCTGTGTCCCCCAATGGATCCTTCGAGAAAGAGATTTTACGGTAAGCATAAAAAATGCCTTTTCTCCATCGGCTCCACTGGGGGACACAGACCATGGGACGTACCAAAGCCATCCCTTGGGTGGGTAAGGAATCAGACAGGCGGACGGTCTGCAACATCTTACAGCCCAGAGTAGCATCAACTGATGCGAAGGCATGAATCTGGTAGCACCTTGAAAAAGTGTACAAAGACGACCACGCGGACGCCTTACAGAACTTCAAGGCCGAAGCCACGTAGCGGAGGGCCCAGGATGCCCCAAAAAATGGGTGGAATGAGCCAAACCCCTGAAGGGTGGGATTTTCCCCTTTGCAGCGGTAAGCTCCCAAAAAGAGCAGACCGGATCCACCGAAAAATGGTGGTCGTAGAAGCAGGTTGTCCTATACAACGACGTTCCGGAAAAACAAAAAAAGGGGGTCACACTGCCGAAAGGAAAGAGTGACTGAGAGAAGTCCGAACAGCCCTCACCACAACCAGGTTGTGGAACAAACGCTTCCAGGGATGAGAAGGACGGTAGGACAATGTTCTCATTGTGATGAAAAAGTCAAAAACCATCTCAGGTAAGAAGGAGGGACCTGGACGGAAAACATCTTGTCCTGGTAAACCACCAGGAAGGGAGAACGGCAGGAGAGAGCTACCAGCTCTGACACCCTCCTAACAGGGGTAAGAGCAATAAGGAACGCCACCTTCAGGGAAGGAGGCGAAGAGAAATGTCCCAGAGAGGGTCAAAAGGGGGCGCCTTGCAGTGCACCTAAGACCAAGTGCAAGTCCTAAGGGAAAGAAGGGGACTGATAAGGAGGGGCAGCTTGTGCAACTCCCTGAACTAGGTTCGGACATGATAATTGAACACCAAAGAACGTTGAAAAAGAATGGAAACGGCGAAACCTTTGACCCCTAAGGGAGCTGAAAGCCAATCACGACCGGAGAAAAAGTCTGAGTTTCACACCAACAGAAATAAGACTGCCAGGTATGGTGGTAAATCTTTGCAGAGGAATGCTTGTGAGCCCTCAGCATGGTGTGAACAACTTGGGAAGAGAAACCGCGAAACCTCAGAACCGCTGTCTCAACCGCCACGCCGTCAAAAGCAGAGACGGTAAATAGGGGTGGCACAGGATACCTGATATAGGAGGTCTGAACGAAAGGGAAGGTGCAGAGGTAAGTAGTTCAGGAGCCTGACCACGATGACGTACCACGTCCGCCGGGGCCAGTCTGGGCCACAAGAATGGTGGGAATGCCCTCTGCTGTGAGTTTCCTCAGGACCCCGAAAAGAGAGGAAGGGGAGGAAACCGATAAGGTAGGGCAAAGCCTGACCAATAAACAGATAAGGTAGGGCAAAGCCCGACCAAGAAAGAGGAATGCTTGGTTGTGGCGGGACGTGCAGAGGTCCACGCCTGGAGCACCCCAGAGGTTGCAGATCACTGCAAACACCTCCGGATGTAGGGACCACTCGCCTTGGACGGCTGAGGACTGGCTGAGAAAGGCCACATCCCAGATACGCCCAGAATGAAAAGCGCTGAGATGGCCGGAAACCTGAGTTCCGCCCAGAAGGGAATTTCCCAAGAAGCAAGCAAAGAAAGGATTGCCCTAGGCCCCAACATGTTGAAGGGGAAAAAGGGCTTCTCGAGGGACCAAGACCCCAGACCGGCCGGTCCTGGAAAACACCTCCCTAGCCCGACAGACTGGCAGGGAAGGGCAGGAAGGAGCGCCCCCGAAAAAGCAGGGGGGAAACGAAGTCACCATAGAAGGGACAGACAAGACTGTCGAGTGACAATGGAGACCTGTCCCACCGGAAGAGAATCACCAATTGAAGAGGTCGGTGATGAAACTGGGCAAATGGCGAGCCTCCACGGCCGCCGCTAACCGACCCAGGACATCCATGCAAAAGCGAATGGAAACTGGAGCAGGGTGCCGAAGTCATCAGACTCTTGATAAGAGAGTCAGCCGATTGGTCGGCGGAGTTTAAAACTGGCAGAGGCTGCGTCGAACTGGAGCCCCAGGAAAGTGGTTGGACTTGTCCCGATTGACCACCCAACCGAAGAGAGACAAGTTCTGGAGGTTAAGACTAAGACTCTCCAGGATCTGGGCCCTGGCTGGAGCTCTAATCAGAAGGTTGTCCAAGTAAGGAATCATGGAAACAACTGTTGTCCGTAAAAGGGGCTATCACAGGCGCCAGGACTTTGTTAAAGGTCTGCGGAGAAGTGGTCAGACCGAAATGGAGAGCCACAATAGAAAATGACCGTCCGGAACTGCAAAGCGGAAGTACCGCTGATGACCGGAACATTGAAATGTGGAGGCAGGCATCCTTGATGTCCACCGAGGAACGAAAATTCCCCATGAACCAGGGACGCCAGCACCGAACGGAGAGACTCCATTCGGGATGAGAAGCAGAAGATGCTGGCTGAGATAATCGAGAACCAAGATTAGGCGAACAGAAACTCCTTTCTTAGGGAACACAAAGAGGTTGGAATAAACCTCGAAAACGTTCCTCTGAAGGAACCGGGACAATGAATGTGCGTGGTCCAGGCATCCCGGAAGAGTAAGAGGCGACCAACCACCCGAGAAAGGTCGGCGGGTGGGGGCGACCCATCAGATCGAGGAAGGCCTACGGGTGCCTGATGGGGCCGCAAAACTGCCTGAACGGATAGCTGACCTCCGGGAGGGACAGGTGCGGAAAGAGGGAGCCCTCTTCCTGTGAAGGCGCCCGGCTGGACCCTTTGGTGGCAGCAAAGGTCCGCAGAACCCGAAGGAGGACTTACGACGGAAAGCGGTTCTGTGAGCCTTATCCAGAGGTAATAAAGAACTCTTTTCCGCCCGACGCCTCACTTCCTGAAGACGGCGTCCACATTCCAGGCTTTAAGCCACATGGAGGGACGGTGGCTACCAGGTAGCTTGTGGCAAAGGCAGCACAGTGGCTGCGCATGGAAGCAGAACACAGAAAATCTCCAGCTGTGGAGCATCGGGTGCTAGATTAAATAAATCCTCAAGAGGGATCTTGAAGACTACCCTGGCAGAGATGGGAGACCATACTGAAAGGGCCCTTGACCCCCAGGCCGAAGCAAAAGCAGGAATATCCTGCTGTCTCAAAGGCAAAGTTTGCCAAAGTCTCCACATTCATGTCGGCTGGATCCTTGAAGGCAGCCGAATCAGCAAAAGGCCCGGTAGGTGCCTTAGAGAGGCGGGAGACCGGCAGATCCACAGTTGGAGAGGAGGTCCACCGAGCAATGAGGTCCTTGGTGAAGGAATACCACGCTTGAACCTTCTATGTTTCCTGAAACTTCTTGTCAGAGTGCCTCCAGGCGGATACCAGCAGGGCGTAAAATTCAGCGTGAGAGCTGAAGGTCTTGGGTGCCGGTCGGGCACGAAGAAAAGGAGACTTCTGGAGCCACGTCCGAAGTTCCTGGGTCCTTTAGATGGAAGGTGTCTCTTATGGCCGAAACCAATGAGTACACTACATCAGGCATCCGTGCGTTCCTTTAAGTCGGAGGCCGAATCAGAAACCTCATCTGCAAGTTCTCCAGGTAAATGGGAACGAGATGAGGCAGCCCTGGAAGAGGTCGGGCACGACGAGAGGAAACTTCTGGACCACGTCCGAAGTTCCTGGGTCCTTAGCTGGAAGGTGTCTCTTATGGCCGAAACCAATGAGTACACCACATCAGGCATATCCGTGTGGTCCTCTGAGTCGGAGGCCGAATCAGAAACCTCATCCACAAGTTCTCCAGGTGAATGGGAATGAGGTGAGGCAGCCCTGGAGGTTGGGCACGATTAAAGGAAACTTCTGGAGCCACGTCCGAAGTTCCTGGGTCTTCTAGATGGAAGGTGTCTCTTGTGGCCGAGACCAATGAGTGCACCATGTCCGACATATCCGTGTGGTCCTCTGAATCAGAGGCCGAAGCGGAAACTTCATCCACAAGTTCTCCAGGTGAATGGGAACGTGTGAGGTGGCCCTGGAAGAGGGGGAGACTGACCAGGTACGCGGGTCTGGAGAGCCAGAGTGGCGACCATGGGAGCGTCCTCTAGGGGAGCGACGCTTGCTACAGGGCGGAGTAACGGAGCGATGCCTGTGAGGGAAGCGCCCGTGCCTGCCAGAAGACTTGGAAGAGGAGTAAGATGAAAAACACCCCCATGACGCTGCGAAAGCATCAGTATAGGGGGAGAATGGGACCCTCCGGAGGGCCTCTCCAATGCAGTCACCACATAACGGGAGACCTGAGCCAAGTCGGATATAGACTGGGGGAGGGAGAGAACCCAGGCTGGAGGGGCGGCAGAACCCACCGGGTCTGGTAGACAACCGGGGTAGAATAGCAGGGGGGTCTGGGGGAGCAGTGGAGCAGGCAGAACAAGTGGTTCAGCAGAAACAGACATTTTTGAGATACAGCTTTTACAGATGTAATGAGTGGCTAACACTCCAGTTAACTGTTTAGAGGGAGCCAATGGGTTCAGCAGAACCAGGCATTTTGGAATTATAGCTTTTACAGACAAAATGATGAACTAACTCTCCAGTTGTCTGTGCAGCCCAAGTCTGTGACCCCAGGGCAGCTGCTGTGAGGAGAACTCCGTTCTATTGTAGATAGAGTAGGGAGAAATGCCGGCCAATAGCAAAAGAGAGGCGGGCCAGGAGCAGGGGCACTGCTGATTGGCCCCTGCCTCTCACAACGCGTGCACAGCGCTGATTGGAGGCTAATTCACGCCTCTTAGAAGCCCTGACAACAGAGGGGGCGGAGCTATAGTGCCCTCAGCTTCTGACAAGAAGGTCAGTAATGGCGCCCACGCTCGCTCCTCTCCCCGAGTGCACATGTCATTCGCATATGCACTTGCGGGTAAGCGAGCGAGACGCCGCCGGCAGCCGACTGCTGCCGAAAGCAAAAGTAAGCCGGCGCTTCAGCCACATAAAGAAACACAAACACCACACACACACACAGTTCAGGAAAGTGAAAAGTGCCCCAGTCCAAAAATGCTCCTGCTCACCCCAGCAATAAATATAGAAAAAAACCCTGTCCAGGCCAGCCCCTGAGAAAAAGTGGGCAAAAACTGAGGGTCTCCAGAGGTTGCAAGGCTGTACCTAAGGGAGAAAGAGAATATATACTCACCTCAGTCAGAACTTACCTAATGAAGTCTTCTGTGAGGTCTTCAGTCAGCTTTCTGTCACCTGCATCACGCTACCATGTGCGAGCGAGGCGACCAGGGAAATAGGGTGACCTGGACCCATGAGGTACAACCCCAGGCGCTGACCGTTGGCGAGAGGGGGTTAACAGCGCATATACGCAATGTCTGTGCCCCCTCAATCGCAATGGGGAAACAGTGAGCCGCAGTTCCTGAGTCCCCACCTGAAAACATGAAAGAAAAAGGAATAAAAAACTAACACGTCCCTAACTAGGAAAATAATAAAACCTAATACCTGGTCTGGAGAGAACTCCAGACCATGTCCACCTCCTTCAGACACTAAGCTAAAAACTGATTAGCTCAGGGCCTGTGGGCGGGTATACCCTGCTGGGAGGAGACTACTTCTCTTGTTGCCATAGTGTCGAGCCTCCTAGTGACAGCAGCATACACCCATGGTCTGTGTCCCCCAAAGGAGCCGATAGAGAAAATAAAAATGTCTTCCAGCGGAGTACCCCTTTAACCTGTATTAACCCGTATTACACAGAGTGCCAATATGTAACTTATTGGCTGATAGATACTTTTGTATAAATGTTCTTTATGTGTTCCAACAAAATATACCTCTTTCTATAATTTCTTCCCATAGGCTCTGCACCAGGATGGGATCTGAATGACCAGCGCAGTGAATGATGGCAAGTTTGCACTCCGAAAGCTTGAAAGGGTCAGCAAAATCTCCATATAACTGAAAGTAAGGAATGTTACACAGTTTAGATGAGCAGCAATAATAAGGGCATGTTCACACAAGCTGTGGTTTTTGACACAGAAACCATGTTGATACTGTAGTTGTATCAATAAGAATTACTTCACAAGGAGACAGTAAACAGCAAGAAATACAACTGATACATCACTTCTATCTGCACCGTTCTGCTCTAATGGAAATAAACAGGGATTTTCCATGGAAATAAATGGCAGCAGTCAAAGTCCCATTTACTGACAGGCTTTGAAGGGGTACTCCCCTGGATTTTTTTTTTTTTTTTTTATCAACTGGTGCCAGAAAGTTAAGCAGATTTGTAAATGACTTCTATTTAAAAATGTTAATCCTTCCAGTACTTATCAGCTGCTGTATACTACAGAGGAATTTCTTTTCTTTTTAAATTTCTTTTCTGTCTGACCACAGTGCTCTCCGGTGCCACCTCTGCCCATGTCAGGAACTGTCTAGAGCAGGAGAGGTTTGCTATGGGGAATTGTTCCTGCTCTGGACAGTTCCTGACATGGACAGAGGTGTCAGCAGAGAGCACTTTGGTCAGACAGAAAATAAATTAAAAAAAGATAAGAACTTCCTCTGGAACATACAGCAGCTGATAAGTACTGGAAGGATTAAAATTTTTAAATAGAAGTAATTTGCAAATCTATATCAGTTTCTGCCACCAGTTGATAAAAAAAAAAAAAAAAAAAAAAAAAAAAAAAAAATGTTTTCCACCCTTTAACTAACAGATTCTGGTGGAGGATTGAACATGTTCAATCCTCCACCAGAGCTTAGCTCCTAATAGGAAATTCTGCTGTGTAAACACCGCAGAGACAACCCCATTTAAAGGGGTACTCCAGTGCACCAGCTTTCTGAACATTTTGTTCAGAACGCTCTGAGCCGGAGGCAGTGATCTTGACGTCACAGCCACGCCCACTCGTGCCATCACAGCACCCCCCCCTCTATTCATGTATGGAGAGGGTGTGAAGTGACATCATGAGGGGGGCGTGGTCGGGAGATTAGACCCCCGTGATCAGACATCTTATACCCTATCTTTTGGATCGGGGATAAGAGGTCTAGCAGCAGAGTACCCCTTTAGGTCGATAGGAATGTGATGCAAGATGGAATCCGCATGTACATACCTTGCAGATTCCGCTTTAAATTTCTGAAATGAGAACGAGCCCTAAAAAGTCATTACTAAACTTTGTACCTACAGGGATGTAGACTGTGTAGATTCTCATGTACTTCGAGTACTTGTTACCTAGCACATAAGCCGCTACACAGGATACTTTCTCAACAGCCGGCCATGAGCAGAGCCCATGAGGTGCAACCTACCCTTGTAGTGTCCATTAACTGGGAATCCAGCAGCGCCACGGCATTCTGTGTGGATGGCTGATGGGCGTATCTTCTGACCAATGTTCCTTGGATTTGTAGCTGTATCCTGGCCACCTGAGGACAAACAGATACATGGTTAACACAGAACTCACAGACATGTAGCTTTAATTTAATCAATTCTCGTTGCAGCAATTTCTCATTTTCAGTTTTTTTTCTTCTTTGACTTTTTAACCCCTTTGCGAACAATGACTGTTCTAATCAGTCATGGTGCCCCTCTTAGGGTGTATGGAGAAGACTCCTCACTCGAGCCCGCTCCAGACCCGTTGACCCTTAGCTGATTTCAGTAACTAGAGGTCGCCACTAATAGACACCATGCAGCAATCGCTGTGCGGGTATTAACACTTTAAATGCTGCGGTCAAAGTTGACAGCCGCAATTAACTGCATGGTAAAGTAATTGTAGTGGTGCAGTAGGCGCTCATGTCTGCGGCGCTATTGCGGCCAGGAGATCAGTTGTTCTGGCAGCAGAATGGCTTACCAGAGCCTCCCTGGCTGCTGATCTGCTCTTACTGATAGAGCCTGTCTGAGGCAGGCTCTACCAATAGAGTGCAGATTTCATGGATCAATGCAGTACCTATGTATCTGTATAAGTGATCTAGTGAAGGCGACTGATAAAGTGTAAAAAAAAAAAAAAAACACACAATATAGAGTTAACCCATATATAAAAATTAACCCCTTCTATAATAAAATTTAAAATCATTACAAAGTGCAATTGGTCCCGCAAAAAACAAGCACTTATATGGGTGTGTAGGTGTTTGTTTATTAACATTTTCCAGATTCTAATAGACACGCTGGGTCACACGCTTCTCAATGAAAAAGCCAGGGTCCTGTCCTGGAGATCACAGGAGGTCCCAGGGGATCAGCTGCTTATTCCCTTTCCTGTGGATAGGGGATAAGTTACTTTTGAAGGAGAACTCTGGCACAAATTAAGGGAATTTGGACTGAGAAATAACTTTCCTTGCAAAATACATGGGTCTTAGAGGACTCCAACCTCGGGTCTAACAAGTTACTCCATACAACCAATAGGGCCCATGAAACAGCTTTTAGATGTTAGAGGTAGAAGCATCATATCACAGATCCTGCATATAATGTCTAATACCTCCCGCCAAAAGGAAAGACGCAAAATGGCATCCCAGATTATTTGCAGTAGAGCAGCATCAACCTGCCCACACCTAGGACACGAAGAGTCAGAGCGCAAGCCAAACCTATGCAGTAAGACTGGGGTTCTATACGCTCTATGGACTACCAGGCAGCCTCAGAAAGAGACAGCAAGGGAGGGTAGGATAAAGCAGTTTCCTAATCAGAGGACAAGCCACCCATTTAATAGCCCCATTTATCTGAAACAGTAACAGGTATTCAAGGGGTACTCCAGTGGCCAGCGTTTGGAACGTTTAGTTCCAAACGCTGTGTGCGCGTGCTGCGGGGGTCAGCCACGCCCCCCTCGTGACGACACGACACACACCCTCAATGCTAGTCTATGGGAGGGGGTGTGACGGCCGCCATGTCCCTCCCATAGACTTGCATTTAAGGGGCGTGGCCGACCCCCGCAGTGTGCACACACAGTGTTCACAACTAAATGTTCCGAACGCTGGCCAGTGCAGTACCCCTTTAAGCAAATAGTATTTACTCAGAAGTTCACCATAAAGAGAGAAGATAACATCCAAGGAGTCACATAACTACCGCTTCAAGTGGGGAACAAAAATGGACAGGATACAGGATAAGTTTTATTTCCTGGTAAAACCCTTTGAGAGCAGTTCCAGTACAAGGGGAGAGATTAAAGCTTTTTTTCTGATACATCTTTTAGTTTGCCTTCTCTTACACACAGGAGTAAAACTTTGTAGGATGCCCCTAAACTTCAAAATGAGTGCTCTTTCCTGAATAATATACCTAGAATATAGAACTTTGCTATAATTTGGAAGCCAAGATTTTGGATTAAAAAATAAAATTAAAATAAAATTACATTCTTAAAAGGGGTTCTCCGCTGCTGCATGGGAGCTTGTGATGTCATAGCCCCGCCTCCTCATGACGTCACTCCTTGCCCCCTAAATGCAAGTATATGGGAGGGGGGCGTGACAGAGACTAGCATTGAGGGGGCGGGACGTCACAAGGGCACAGGGCTATGACGTCACAAGCTTCTGGCGCTGGCTCCAGCTGAGCAGCGGAGTACCCCTTTAAGCCCTAATGTTTTCAGTTTTGTAATAAACAAGCGGGAATCATACCTCCATTTTCTCTTCAAGTTCATGCAAGAATTCTCCATCAGACAGCATAGATACACCAGTGGAACTTTTTGCACTTAGGATGGCTATAGACAAATACTCAATCCTCTGTTTAAGAGATATGTCAGTGCTGGAAAGACACATTACAGAAACACAAATTAGAAAAAGCTTTCTTACCTACATGGTACACAAAGTAGGGGGAAAAAAAATACACCTTTAAATTCGGACAATATTTAAACAATAGGAAATCATCAGCAATCTTCTATTAACTGTGAATACAAACATTATACAAAAGCTACATATTACAGCTGACACATTTACGGTCAGAGAAATCCCCAATCTAGATGTTTGACCCCTTAGATGGTGCAGTCAATTACTCCATCTCTGCAATGCAATGGCAGGATGCGGAAGGGTTGTCATTCTCCTATTAGGCCCTGTAAGCGTAATGCAGTATATGCCTAATATTGTATCACAGAGAGGGAGAGAGCGCTTGCTGTGAAAAATGGCACCCCCGCTTCGCTTTACCGGCGTGCACTCTAGTAAGTCAGGAGAATGAGCACTGTTTTTGCTTCTACAGTAGAAAACTCGCCGCCCACATGTAAGAAGAATAAGGGGTCTATGTGCTAGGACCTGTGTGTCAATCACACAGCGGTACTAGTGATGACATACAGGGGATAGGTGTGGCGGCCTCGGGCCATAGCCCTGCCTATCCGACTGTTGCTGACTGTCTTATAAAGCTTTTTTTAGCCTGATCAAAGCTGCTAGAAAGCAGCAAAAGGTATACTTGAATTGTAAATGTTAAAAACTGTGTCATCCATGGAATAGTTTATGGAGTACAAATTAGTGACAGTTGCCCTTTAAATGTGACTAGTTGAGCTGCACAACTATTTGGTGAATCAAATTAAAAATTAAAAAAAACGCGCATGATACTTTCGGCATAAAAAATTTTTTTACTTCATGAACGCAGCAGAACTAAAAAAAAAAAAATACCTAGTGAAAACTGAAAATGTTTGTGTAAAAAATATAAAATGCAATGATATATTCCTCCTGGGATACCTGTAATTTATTGATGTAATTCTCTGCCCATTCTAGGTTACGTAGTCAAGTGGGTGGTCCTATTCATCAATTACACTTTAGTGTTGAGGGAACTTATAGCGGATGCGGCCAAACCCGAAGTTGATTGTTTTACTGTGCACACATTAGCTCCACTTTCATAGTGCTCAGGGTGCCTGGAAAAGATTGATACCACCCTAGGAGACATAAGATTGTCATCCTGGACTTTACCAGGCACCCAGAGCACTTTGAAAGCGAAACAAACTTATGCAGACAAAAGCAATCAATGGCCGAGCTGCCAGGTTCAGTTTCAGCCGCATACACAGATGGCTGTCAATCAGGAAGAAACACCCACTTGAC
Source organism: Hyla sarda (assembly GCF_029499605.1). Taxonomy (NCBI): domain Eukaryota; kingdom Metazoa; phylum Chordata; class Amphibia; order Anura; family Hylidae; genus Hyla; species Hyla sarda. The sequence goes on along the minus strand of NC_079189.1, from coordinate 591,939,482 downwards.
TAATCTATAGAAAACTGGTCCCGATAAAATCTACACATTACGGCACAGTAAAAGAGCTTTGTGTATATATAGGGTCATACCTATTTTCTTACAAACATGGAATGAAGATAACATTCCATTTTAACCGTAAGATACTGCGTATAAATTAAAACCCCGAAAGTTTAAAAAGGAGATTTTTTACACTTACCGTAAAATCTTTTTCTCAGAAGCTCCATTGGGGGACACAGGAACCGTGGGTATATCTTGCAGACACTAGGAGGCTGACACTAGGCATACAAAAAAAGAAGTCGGCCCCTCCCAGCAGGGTATACCCCACCTACTGCCTTAGAGACACTCAGTTTTAGTCCCAAAGCAATAGGAGGAACCGAAAAAATACAGAGTCCGGAGAGAGCCCAGTCAAAACAAATGAACCAACAGACTGACAGGCGACAGACTCTCAGACCACAACTAAAACACTGGGTGGGAGCCGTGTCCCCGAATGGAGCTTCTGAGAAAAAGATTTTACGGTAAGTGTAAAAAATCTCCTTTTCTCATTGGGGGACACAGGAACCGTGGGACGTACCAAAGCAGTCCCCGGGGTGGGAAAAACAATGCAACCCGGAATCAAGCGGACGGCAGAGCCACCGCTGCCTGCAAAACCTTACGCCCTAAAGAGGCGTCGGCAGATGCAGAAGTGTGCACTTGGTAAAACTTGGTGAACGTGTGCACTGAAGACCAAGTAGCCGCTTTACACATCTGTAGGGCCGAAGCCCTGTTAAAGACCGCCCAAGAGGCCCCAACAGAGCGAGTGGAGTGATCCGTAACCCGGAAGGGAGGATCCTTCCCCTTGGAACGATATGCTTCAGGAATGGCGGACCGGATCCACCTGGAGATGGTGGCCTTAGAAGCCGGCAAACCCTTGCGTCGGCCCTCCGGAAGGACAAACAGCGACTCCGACCGTCGGAAAGAAGAGGTGGCCGAAAGGTAAACTCTTAAGGCCCGGACCACATCCAGATTGTGGAGAGAACGCTCCTTAGGATGAGACGGAGCAGGGCAGAAGGAAGGAAGAACGATATCCTTGTTCAGATGACAAGACGAAACCACCTTCGGTTGAAAGGAAGGAACCGGCCGAAGCACTGCCTTGTTTTGATGAAGAATCAGGAAGTGAGGTTGACAAGAGAGAGCTGCCAATTCCGATACCCATCGGATTGAGGTCACAGCTACCAAAAAGGAGACCTTCCAAGAAAGGAAACAAAGAGAAATGTCGCGGATAGGCTCGAATGGAACGGATTGCAAGGCACTCAGGACCAAATTCAAGTCCCAAGGGGGAGTAGGAGACCTGTAGGGAGGAATCTCATGAGCTATCCCCTGAAGGAAAGTGCGAACCGATGAGTCGGAAGCTAGAGGCCGCTGAAAAAGAATAGACAGCGCAGACACCTTGAGAGAACTAAGAGCCAAACGCGTTTCAAGACCCGACTGCAGAAACGCCAGAAGGTTCGGCAGAGAAAAACGAACCGGAGAAAGAGAGCGGGCCTCACACCACCAAAAATAAGCCCGCCAATTCCTATGGTAGATTCTAGCCGTGGACGGTTTACGCGCCCTGAGCATAGTGTGAATAACCCCAGATGAGAAACCGCGAGCCTTCAATACCGCGGTTTCAACCGCCACGCTGTCAAACGCAGCGGCTGTGAATTGGGGTGGCAAAGGGGACCCTGAGAAAGATGATCGAGGCGATCTGGCAGCCAAAAGGGAACGTCCGCCACGAGTCGAACCACGTCGGCGTACCAAGAGCGACGGGGCCAATCCAGAGAAACTAGGATGGCCGATAAACCTTCCGCCTTGAGTTTCCTGAGCACTCGGGGAAGTGGCGGAAACAGGTACGGGAGAGTAAACCGAGCCCAGGGAATGACGAGGGCATCAGCGGCCAGAGCCAGAGGATTTCTGGACTTTGCCACGAAGGATGGAACCTGCCGATTTAGGCGGGACGCAAAGAGGTCCACGTCTGGAGTCCCCCAACGACGGCAAATGGACTCGAACACCTCCGGGTGAAGGGACCACTCCCCGGGATCGGGAGAGGAGCGACTTAGAAAGTCCGCTTCCCAGTTGTCCACCCCCGGGATGTGGATCGCTGATATGGAGGGAACCATGCGCTCCACCCAGATCAATATCTTGGACACCTCGGTCATGGCCGCACTGCTGCGAGTGCCTCCTTGGTGGTTCACATACGCCACAGCTGTGGCATTGTCCGACTGAATGCGAACTGGGCGACCTCGAAGAGACTCCCAGTGCCGGAGACAAAGGAAGATTGCCCGGATCTCTAGGACATTGATAGGAAGCCTAGCTTCCTGAGGGGACCGTCCGGTCCAGGAGAACACCCCCCCCAACCGAGGAGGCTCGCATCCGTCGTAAGAACCAGCCGTTGCAACGGTAGAAACGAGCGGCCGCTCTGAAGGAGGGGAGAGTGGAGCCACCAAAGAAGAGACTGGTGAGCCGAGGTGGGCAGACGGATCCGGTGATCCAAGGACAGGGGGGATCTGTCCCAGAGGGACAGAATGGCCCACTGAAGTGGACGGCAACGGAACTGTGAAAACGGAACCGCCGTTATGGCCGCCACCATTCTGCCCAGTACTGCCATGCAGGCACGAATGAACACTGGATGCAGGCGTCTCAAGTGACGAACGCTGGACAGCAGAGCAGAGGGAGGAAAACTCGGGCGCTCCCGGTATCGAACCGGAGGCCCAGAAGACCAGAGACCGGGAGGGAGAAAGGTTGGATTTGTTGCTGCAGAGTGCGAATGGCAGAATGAAAACCTGCAGCCAGAGCAGGTGAACAAAGGAGGCCGGGACCGAAAAAAACTATCCCGGGGAAAAGAAGCAAACTCGATTCGGTAACCGTCGGAGATGACTTCCCGAACCCAAGAGTCCTGGACTTGCGCCAACCAGACGTCCCGAAAAAGAAGTAAGCGACCGCCCACCCGAGACTGAGTCCGCTAGTTCACCCGGAGATCGGGAACGGTTAATGGAGGCTCCCGATCTAGGTGACCGGGATCTGGAAAGGCGGTTCGGGGAACAAGAACGACCCCTAGGAGAGTGGTTGCGAGACCGGGAACGCTGCCTAGGAGCGGGAGACCTGGAGCACGAGCACGACGCAAAGAAGACTGCCTTAAGGCCGTAGCTACCTCCTTGAAAACCTGTGTCAAGTCTGAGATAGTTTGGGAGAGGGAAGACACCCAAACCGGGTCAGGGACCACAGACACCGAAGGGCCATCTTGGGCAGGGGGAGTAGGCAGAACAAGTGGGTTCAGCCGAACCCCCCGAAAATTTAACCTTACACCCTGTACAAGCATAGTACAGGGGTGGACATTGCCAAGCACAGCTAACTAGTGACAGAAGAAAACTGGAACAAGCTCACCCAGGTTCCTGACTGACGTCCCTGCAGCTTCAGGAATACAGGACAGCCGGCTGGAATAAGCAGAGATGCAGCGGCCGAGAAGGGAGACCCACAGGAGCAGAGTGCAGCAGCGTCTATGAAGATAGCAGTGCTGGACCCGGAGTGGAGTCACGTGATCCCGTAGGGGAGGAGTTACCACACGCGCGCGCTAGCACGGCAGAGGCTGAGAAAAGCCTGGCGTGCCCGCGCTGCCGCCGGATAGGCTGAACATACCCTCCCCGTGCGAGCACTGCAGTCATTAGACGCGCAGAGAGCGCGAATAAGGGGGCGGGGCTACTCGCGGCCGGGACCAGGCCAAAGCCGTGGGATAAAGTAGCGGCCTGGCTCCCGGCCAAACATGCCGCCATGATGCCTGTGAAGCCGGCAGCCGGCTCCCACTGCGGGCACGACTGCCGGAGATAATAATAGCTCCCCAGAAAAAAACAGTCACAGGTCCCCAATAATGCCCCTTCCTCACAACAAAAAAGCCCCTCCAACCCTGATAATAAAGGTTATTCCTATGATTAACCCCTGAGGGGCCTTAGGTTAGGTGAAGTGGGGTGGGTGAGAGGGGTGTCAGGGAACATACTCACCTGACTATGGAGGTATACTAACCTCCCTAGAAGTCTTCTCCAGACTAAGCCTTCTGCATCATGCCAGGCTTCTTTAAGCGGGGCGAGCAGAAGCAATAGGCAACCCGGACCCAAGGTACAAACCTGATGCTGGCCAGTGGCGAGGAAGGGTTAACGGACCATACTCTATGGAACCGTGCCCTTCAGTCGCATGTGGGGAAACAGGCAGCGCCATGCTCCTGTCGCCCCTACCTAGAAAAACAAAAAAGAAGAAAAAATCTAAACACTAACTCTAAAAAAATAACAAAATAGACCAGGCCTGGAGCAATCCAGGCCCGTGTTGCCTCCTATGACACTAAGCTAAAACTGAGTGTCTCTAAGGCAGTAGGTGGGGTATACCCTGCTGGGAGGGGCCGACTTCTTTTTTTGTATGCCTAGTGTCAGCCTAATAGTGGCAGCAAGATATACCCATGGTTCCTGTGTCCCCCAATGGAGCTGAATGAGAAATTGTATATATATTTTTTTATTTTGCTTCACAAATAAATATTATATATATATATATATATATATATATATATATTTTATATATATTTTTTTTTAAACTAAATGAGCATAAAACAAGCTCTTATATGGCCCTTTAGATCATAAACATAAAGGCTTATGGCTAATAAAAGGCAAGGAGAGAAAAATGAAAACGTAAAAAATAAATAATCCTCTGTCCTTACGGGGTTAAGTTGTTAAAGGAAGTACAAGGCTGAGATTTTAAAGGGGTACTCTGTGAAAAACATCTTCTCTTATCCAAAGGATAGGGAATAAAATGACAGATAGCGGGGGTGCTGCGCGATATCCCCAGTCATCCGTGCACGGAGTGAACTTCACTTCATGCCGGATGACTGGAGGCTACAGCAGCCAGGCCCACTCTATTCATGTCTATGGGAGGAGGTGTGTCGGCTAGCCGTCACGCCCCCCTTCCAAAGACATAATTGGAGGGGGCGTGGTGTGAAGTCTCGAAAGGAGAAGCTCCAAGCTTCCGTGTTCCAGACGCCACTGCTGCCGGTCCAGAGATCGCGGTGGGACCCCCGCGATCAGACATCTTATCCCCTTATCCTCTTCATAGGTGATAAGATATTTTTCAGCGGAGTCCCCCTTTAAGTTCCTAGCGCATAAGTCCGATGTCCCCCTTCACCTGTCCATGTCTGCCAATTTGGCCACTACCCTCGCAGCGCTGCCGAAATTCCTGTTCTTCTCGTAGTATCTCCATAGTAAGTCCATGCTCCGCACTTTGTTCTGATCGTTCTTAGACATTCGCACTAGATGAGGCTCCAGGAAAGGAGAGTTAAGCTGCAAACATAGAAGACTCCAGTTACTTGATGTCAATAAGTAAGGGGCATCTCTACAGGCCCACAATGTGTCTAGGGCTACATCCTCTCACCTCTAGCAGCTTGTCTGAAAGATCTGCTTGTATGAGCCAGTTGAACAAGGCTATATTGAAGAGCTCATCTGGAGAACGCTGAGACAGTTTCAGCATCTGTTCAAACTAGGGGAAAAAATAATAAAAATACTGTCTTGTTACACAGTCATTACCTATAATTATACTTTACATTTACCAAACTAGTCCTCTACATGATTCCGATTTACTACATAGCACAATTTAGTCCGAGTCGGAGTTCTGATTTTCACATTTTATTAGTGCTCTGCAAGCTACACAGGACCAATAAAAGAGAATATTATGAGGGTCTATTCACACGGTGGGATATCCGCCTCAAATTAAAGCCCATAGACTTCTATGGGATTCCGCACTCCCATTCACACTTCTGAATTTCTGCTTGTTGAATTCCGCCTCAAATTAAAGGGGTACTCCGGCGCTTAGACATCTTATCCCCTATCCAAAGGATAGGGGATAAGATGCCTGATCGCGGGGGTCCTGCCGCTGGGTATCCCCGGGATTTTGCACGCCGCACCCCGTTAAAATCAGTCCTCGACTTTTTCAAAGTGGAAAATTTAATAGAAAGAAGCATATTTTTTAATAACATGCTATTGGAAAGTTATTCTGCATACATTAATCTATAATATATCAAAAGTTTTTTTGACGAAAGGTACCCTTTAATTTGAGGCGGAATTTCACAAGCGGAATAGACCCTTAGGCTAGGTTCACACTATGGACTTTCCGCCTGCAATTCCGCTTTGAAATTGCAGGCAGTAATTCCGCTTACTAAAATTGTACTGTATAGTGAATGGGTTTCCGCTCACAAATTCACACTTCGGAATTTGTGAACGGAAAATCCGCTTGAAAATTTCTGTCTAAAGCATGGTGTTGCTCATTCTTCAGGCGGAAATACTCGTGGTACACATTGCAGTCTATTGGAGACCCTCGGTCCCAGCGCCGACACTGCAGTCTCCAATAGACTACAGTTTTCTGTCCGGAGATTCTTCAGGGTGAACCTAGCCTAAATGTGTTTTTTATGCTTTGTATCCAAATGATAACACAACTGTCAAAAGGTCAGGGATGTGGAAATCCTATTGGGTGATGCCCAGGACATACAGTTACGGACGCTGGGCGGGTGAATTTTTTTGGTCCTTTAGCCCTGCTTTGGGCAAGCCGAGCCGGACCTAAAACCCCGGCAAGTAAGGCGGCCTTGAGGGCCGCCGTTAATATATCAGCATGAGGCGATGGTGGACATTTCCGCAATTAGCACGTCGTCTGTCACTGAAATACCGTAGTGTGCACTATGCAGCGGAATCCCACTGCCAGCAATGGCATTCAGCTGTACTGGAAGTTCTGACGGAAATTCCCAAGTGTGAACCTGGCTCTTCTTTCTTGTGGTGGATGATCTGAATTTACAGAGGCGCCTATGACTACCGTTTATACTATTATCCAGGGTAATTTGTTGCACTACTGGTCATGTCCTGGTGGTAGACTCTCTGTGAACTAGGGATGGTTTTGTTTGTGGGTTGGGTGGAGTCGTCGCGGATGAGGGCAAAATGCAATAAAAATTATCTGATTAAACAAATACAAAAATTAATAATTAAGATCTGTAAAACTATCGACATACATGAAGTCCAGCCTCTTCATTACTTAGCATGTTGGGGTCTGTGGACAATACCGGAGGGCCTGGCTTTTTGGGCACACTTGGGGATTGAGGAGCCGCTTTGCTCTGGTTAACCAGCTCTTGCAGAGTATCCGTGATACATTTGTAGCAGTTTAACCTGTCAGAAGAACAAGAGAGTTAATATTCCAAACAGGCTGTGAACAAAGCAGGCTGGCAGCTCTGAGTGTTCTCCATTGTGAACAAAGCAGACTGGCAGCTCGTAGTGTTTAGGACTCCAGCATGAGTCTGAAATGCTTGCTGCCAGGACTGGTAGGGAGACCCCTAGTGGTCATTTCTTCAAAGTGGAAAATTAAATAGAAAGAAGCATATTTTTTAATAACATGCAATTGTAAAGTTATTCTGCATACATCAATCTATAATATATCAAAAGTTTTTTTGATGAGAGGTACCCTTTAACAGCTGCTGTATGCTCCACAAGTTCATTTATTTTTGAATTTCCTTTCTGTCTGACCACAGTGCTCTCTGCTTACACCTCTGTCCATGTCAGGAACTGTCGGGAGCAGGAGAGGTTTGCTATGGGGATTTGTTCCTGCTCTGGACAGTTCCTGACATGGACAGAGGTGTCAGCAGAGAGCACTGTGGTCAGACAGAAAGGAAATTCAAAAATAAATGAACTTGTGGAGCATACAGCAGCTGTTACGTACTGGAAGGATTAAGATTTTTAAATAGAACTAATTTACATATCTGTAACTTTCTGACACCAGCTGATTAAACATTTTTTTTTTATTTTATAGCTTAGAGGAGCCTGATGACATATGTTTTTCATAGCATGTCGATCAGCCGTTCCAGAATTATAGTGTATGGTAGGCTTAAAGGGTACCTCTCATCTAAAATATATCAAAAGTTTATTTGATTAAGGAATGTTGAATAACTTTCCAATAGCATGTTAATGAAAAATATGCTTCTTTCTATTGTATTTTTCCCGATCAGTCCTGTCAGCAAGCATTTCTGACTCATGCTGGAGTCCTAAACACTCAGAGCTGCCAGCCTGCTTTGTTCACAGCCAAACAGGCTGTGAACAAAGCAGGCTGGCAGCTCTGAGTGTTCTCCTTTGTGAACAAAGCAGACTGGCAGCTCGTAGTGTTTAGGACTCCAGCATGAGTCTGAAATGCTTGCTGCCAGGACTGGTAGGGAGACCCCTAGTGGTCATTTCTTCAAAGTGGAAAATTAAATAGAAAGAAGCATATTTTTTAATAACATGCAATTGTAAAGTTATTCTGCATACATCAATCTATAATATATCAAAAGTTTTTTTGATGAGAGGTACCCTTTAACAGCTGCTGTATGCTCCACAAGTTCATTTATTTTTGAATTTCCTTTCTGTCTGACCACAGTGCTCTCTGCTTACACCTCTGTCCATGTCAGGAACTGTCGGGAGCAGGAGAGGTTTGCTATGGGGATTTGTTCCTGCTCTGGACAGTTCCTGACATGGACAGAGGTGTCAGCAGAGAGCACTGTGGTCAGACAGAAAGGAAATTCAAAAATAAATGAACTTGTGGAGCATACAGCAGCTGTTACGTACTGGAAGGATTAAGATTTTTAAATAGAACTAATTTACATATCTGTAACTTTCTGACACCAGCTGATTAAACATTTTTTTTTTATTTTATAGCTTAGAGGAGCCTGATGACATATGTTTTTCATAGCATGTCGATCAGCCGTTCCAGAATTATAGTGTATGGTAGGCTTAAAGGGTACCTCTCATCTAAAATATATCAAAAGTTTATTTGATTAAGGAATGTTGAATAACTTTCCAATAGCATGTTAATGAAAAATATGCTTCTTTCTATTGTATTTTTCCCGATCAGTCCTGTCAGCAAGCATTTCTGACTCATGCTGGAGTCCTAAACACTCAGAGCTGCCAGCCTGCTTTGTTCACAGCCAAACAGGCTGTGAACAAAGCAGGCTGGCAGCTCTGAGTGTTCTCCTTTGTGAACAAAGCAGACTGGCAGCTCGTAGTGTTTAGGACTCCAGCATGAGTCTGAAATGCTTGCTGCCAGGACTGGTAGGGAGACCCCTAGTGGTCATTTCTTCAAAGTGGACAATTAAATAGAAAGAAGCATATTTTTTAATAACATGCAATTGTAAAGTTATTCTGCATACATTAATCTATAATATATCAAACGTTTTTTGTGATGAGAGGTACCCTTTAATAGCAATCCGTGTTCAAGGGGTGTGTATTCTTTTGAGAGCACCGTCATCATTGAATACATGGCCCCGGACAAAATGTTATAAAAAGGAATGTGATCAGGCTCCCCTGAGCTATTTAAAAAGGTACACTAACTCTTCCTTTTTTTAATTAGCTGAAATAAATACAAATTTACACTGTAGAACAGTGTTTCCCAACCAGGGTGCCTCCAGCTGTTGCAAAACTACAACTCCCAGCAGGCCCGGACAGCCAACGGCTGTCCGTGACTGCTGGGAGTTGTAGTTTTGCAACAGCCGGAGGCACCCTGGTTGGGAAACACTGCTGTAAAATGACATACCTTTCCTGAAATGCCTGGAAGCCTGCAGCATCCTCTTCTGGCTCACCATTCTTGTGAAAGTGCAGTCCCAGTCCCTTAGGATCCTTCTTCTCAGCAGCAGATAGACCTAGTTCTACAACACCCTCATAAAATCGCACTGAAGATGCAAAAGGAAAATTATATTTTGCCCTTTTCCAAATTACATGATTACTGGTACATTTATAATACATATCAATATAGAGTAGAGTAAAGGGTTAAAGGGGTACTCCGGGGAAGTTAAAGTAAAAATGCCCCAAAGCCACCACAAAACCTGTTCTCTGTCCCCTGTAGTTATCCATGTGGTTTTGGCAGCTCCTTTGGCCCTTGATTTCTCCTAAATATTCTTTTTCCTTGTTTGCAGCACAGCCTTTGGCTGTCCGGGCATGCTGGGAGTTGTAGTTGGGCCATAGCTGGAGGAACCCTGGTTGGGAAACACTGCTCCAGAGGAAGTGCTTTTCTTTTTGAATTTCCCTTCTGTCTGACGACAGTGCTCTCTGCTGACACCTCTGTCTGTATCAGGAACTGTATCAGGAGTAGGAGCAAATCCCCACCTCTCCTGCTCTGGATAGTTCCTGACATGGACAGAGGTGTCAGCAGAGAGCATTGTGGTCAGACAGAAAAGAAACCCAAAAAGAAAAGAACCTCCTCTGGAGCATACAGCAGCTGATCAGTATTGGAAGGATTAAGATTTTTAAATAGAAGTAAAAAAATTTTTTTTCCACCAGAGTACCCCTTTAAGGAGAAGTCTCAAATTGGTGCAGACCTTCAGACTGAGGACGTGGAGGGATGGGGGTCTGGGAGCTTGGCTGCCAGGGGGGCTGGGCTTGAAGGAAATTCCTCTGGAAATGGAGAAAGAGTATGCTGCTTTTTAAGGCTTCTGTGAAGAGAAGCCACGAATGGAACAGAATCTCCTGGAGCGCCCCAAATACCGCTAATACCCGGAATGAGTTTGGAGGAGTAAAAGGAGCTTCTGCCTCCAAGAGTTTGGAGATAATCAAGTCTAGGCGTATACCAAAGAGTCTGACTTTTGTAAAGGTTAGGCCAGTGAGGGCATTTTTGAAAGCAGCATCTTTAAAGAGGTACTCCGCCCCTAGACATCTTATCCCCTATCCAAAGGATAGGGGAAAAGATGTCCGATCACCAGGGTCCCGCAGCAGGGACCCCCATGATCTCTGTGCAGCACCCGGCGTTCATTTAGAACACTGGGTGCAGGCGGCGGGGGTCGTGACGTCATGTTTCGAACGCTGGGGCAGCGGAGTACCCTTTTAAGTCAACTGCAGCGCTTTTTGTCCAACGTGTCCCAAGGCCAACATCTGGCAAGGGCCTATACCCAGTCCACAACACATCACAGGCAGCAGGAAAAACCACTGTTAGACCAGCCACTGCAGGGGATTGGGGCAGGGAAGTATCTCTTTAAAAAAAAATTTAAAAAATGATAAATAAAAAAAAGCACACAGTCGAATATATAAAAATTTAAAAAGATAAAAACTTTTATATATCACCTTTTTATTTCTTCGTCAATTGTCAAGGAGGCGGGGCTGAGCTGCCAAACTGCCACACCACCTTGCTCACCCCCACCTCCCAGCCTTTCCTTGATTGACATATATAGCCCTGTACATTGGTAGGGGCTGGGAGACAAGGGCAAGTGAGGAGATGTGTTACACTGTGAAACTTTAGCAGTTTGACACCGCCTTCTTGACACTGGGCTGCAAAATAATACATTTGGCAACCACCATCAGCTCCAGGAAAGGTACAGTTTGCTCTTCTACCCCAGCAATTACAGCTAAAATATTCCCTTCATGGTCCTTTATGGTTTACCCATAACTGCATTTCTCAGAATGCTTAAATGATAACTCTCATTAAAACTCATTGTTGCTATTGCACTCCTTATGGTAAATAAAAAAAAAATCTTTCTAATGAACTTTGTTTAAAAAAAAAAAAAAAAAAAAGTTTTCTATGTTTTATTTGTGTTTAAAAAAAGCTGCCACTAGGTGTCTCCCTACTTCTCCAGAGCACATTTCACCCCATCTCTCGCACAGACTTTGGACTCCTACTGGCCTGGCAGATGTCCAAAATCAGGAAATGCAGTCTGGGGTGCTGAAGGGGGTGTTTGCAGCCTTAGCCAATCATAGCTCATCTCACACTGAACTGCTCTGGGCTGTGTGTAGCTGAGTGAGCGAGGAAGTTCTCCCCTGTATGGCTTCAAAAGATGTCACACCTGCTGGGGAACGCCCCTTCCCAGTCTGTGAATCTGACTGAGACTGAACAGAAAATACAGAGAGGTATCAAGGTAGAAAACTAAAAAATAATAAAAATAAAGGCAGGGGGTGGTTTATCATGATTGGGGGGGGGGGGGGGGGGAGGATTATAATGTTTAACAAGATAATGACAGGTACTCTTTAAAGGTTATGTTCACTTAAAATAAACATTGAAGAGCATGTGATGTTCACTAAACGCACTGTGGCCCCTTCACACAGCTGATCAGATATCGCTATGTAATCCGGAAGCAAGAAAAGTTTCTCTCTGTTGCCACCTATAAGATCTTGGTATGGGAATTGCAATGTTAAAAAGAAAGCAATAAAAAGTTTGACCACAATTCTTGAGGCCAGCAAGTAGTATAGTTAATACCTTGCCTGTACTGTCCACAGACATTAGCCAGGTCAACTTGTTGACTTATTTTCTGGTACTCCCGCAGAGACTCTCTGAGCATTAACTCTTTATCATATTTAGTCTGTGCCTGACGGGACCGCTGCAGAAGCTCATTTGCCTGGAACATAAAACAAAAGAGGTTAGTTTGCACTCACAGCAGATGCTGTACTTATAAAACTATTAGGCAATTGTTATAACACAGAAACCTAACGGTTACCGACACCTTCGCACTAGACTTTTTATTGTTCATTGGCTCTCTAAATGCAAAAAAAGAAACTTTCTAAATAGCTCATTAAAGGGGTACTCCGCCCTTAGACATCTTATCCCCTATCCAAAAGGAAAAGGGATAAGATGTCCGATCGCGGGGGTCCCCAGCTCCCTGCTGCACCCGGCGTTCCTTTAGAGCGTCGTGTGCAGTGCCGGAGAATCGAGATGTCACGGTCACGCCCCGCTCGTGACATCACGGCCACGCCCCCTCAGTGCAAGTCTATGGGAGGGGGCGTGACTTCAGTCACGCCCCCTCCCATAGACTTGCATTGAGGGAGCATGGCCGTGGCGTCACGAGCGGGGCGTGACCGTGATGTCATGAGTCTCCGCCCTGCATCGCCAGTCATCCGGCATGGAGCGAAGTTCGCTATGTGCACCGGGTGTCTGGGGTCCTTTGGATAGTGGATAAGAGGTCTAGGGGCGGAGTACCCCTTTAAAACTCCCTAAACTGTTTTGCAGGTGTGGAGTCTGTGCAAGTCCTTCACTTAGACGGTGATGCTGGTGACACAGATCACACAAATTCTAACTGTATCAGTTCTATGGTCCGTGATAGCATCTATGTCAGTGATAGCATCAAGAAAGGGATGACCAATGCAAAAAGTCCTCCCTCTATAAAGTGGAGCATAGACAAAAGGAGGGAATGCTCGATTAGACTATCTGGTAGGGACCTTAGACATGGTGAATGGTGTGGGTACACTAACAAAGTAAACTTATCATGTGACACTTATCACAGTCGTCATACTCCTGTCATGGCAGATCAGATAAAAAGGGAGAAAAGTGTCCAAGTGTTTATGGGAGGGCACATCACAGATGATGTACTGTATCAGAGTAGAGATTGGAAGAAAGAAAACACCAATGGCTGTCTGAAGGTGGAGGGGGAGGGGAGAGATCACACAGCCTGTTAGGAGTGTAAAGAAGAGCACCCATGACACTGTCAGGAAAGAGAAGATCTTACTCCTTGGCTGTAGACAGAAAATGTCGACCAAAAAGAAAAGCTAAGGCTGGGTTCACACCACGTTTTGTTAAATACGGTTCCCGTATACGGCTGGGAGGAGGGGGCGGGGCTTAATCGCGGTGCCCGCACTCAGCCGAATAGGGGAACCATATTTAATGTATGTCTATGAGCCGACCGCTCAACCACGTTTTTGCCTGCGGTAGGGAAACCGCATACAGCCGAAAACGAAGCCGACCGGAGGCTCCGGTTCACTCCGGTCGGCTCATAGATATACATTAAATACGGTTCCCGAATACGGCTGGGTGCGGGCGCTGCGATTAAGCCCCCCCCCTCCTCCCAGCTGTATACGGGAACCGTATTTAACAAAACGTGGTGTGAACCCAGCCTAACCTAGTAAAGTCAGTTTTATCCTGAACAAAATGATCTCACATCCACCAAGTATTACTGGGAGGAACATATCCACATATTGGGGGAGATTTATCAAAACCTGTGCAGAGGGAAAGTGGGCTAACCAGGATTACAAAAATAGAGCTGATAATTTTATTAATAGGCACTGTCAGATACAATAACTTTTGATGTTATAAAGGATGCAAAAACAATATGTTTTGCAATTGCTTTCATCAGAAAATTTTCAGTATTTCATTCTGAAAAATCCAGTCAAAAAACTGGCCACGTGTCCCCCTGCCTCCTGGGACACATACCAGCCCTGCAGTGTCCAGTGGTCAATGAGACGTCATGGACACCATGAGTGATTGACAGGGCTGCAGGTAGGTCCAGGGCAGCTGTGAGTCAGAGGAGAGTGATGGAGGGGGAGGAGTCATCACAGTGAGGAGAAGAGAGGGACACACACCTTGCCTCTGCATGGACAGAGGCACTGAGCAATGATGGCAAGTAAATAAAATTAAGTAAGAGAAATATGTTGTAGACTAGGGATCGACCGATATCGATTTTTCAGGGCTGATACAGATAATCTGCGACCTTTCAGGCCGATAATTTATACCGATATTCCGGTATAAGTTATCGGCTATTACCCCCCGGCCCCCGCAGATCAATGATTTAAAGCGGGCGCTCTAAATCAATGAACTGCAGCGGCTTTTGTGAGGCCAGAGACCGCCGCCCGCTTCTCTCCCCCTGCCTGTTCTGGGGTCCTCCCTAGTCCAATCACCACCGCTGCCCCATTGCCTCCCCCATCCCGGGTTTTATAATTACCTGTTCCCGGGGTCCGCGCTTCTTCTGGCTCCGGCAGCGTCCTGAGCTGTCACTGTGTGCACTGACTGAGACGTCGCGTTGAGGACGTCACTCATCATTGCGCTGCACAGCACAATGCACAGGACGCCGCAGGAGCCAAAAGTAGCGCAGACCCCGGGAACAGGTAATTATAAAACTGGGGATGGGGTTGGCAATGGGGCAGCGGCAGTGGTGGTCTCTGGCGGGGAGGGGCATTATCGGCAAGGTAATTGCTGATACCGACAATGTCCAAAATAGTGAATATCAGCCAAACCGATAATTGGTCGGATTTCACAGGTACACTTTAAAGAGAGCTTGTAAAAATGGCTGTAGTCATGTGATAAAAGTCCCATGCAAGAGTTTACATTGTCAGCATACCATTGCTAAAGGGTAGCTCCCACCATCCTATGTTTTTTTTTCTGTCCCTGTCTATTGCCAATCTATCCCTAACCCCCTCCCTGCTTTTAATTTTTCTTTTTATCATATTAAAAATAACTTTTTGTCTGCCTGGCAGTGTGCTCACTACCAGGCAGACTTCCCCAGCAGGCACCACGTCACTGATGCCTGCTGGGGACAACACTTCCGCATCTATAGGCTGTCAGGGCATGCTGGGAGTTGTAGTAGTGAAACAGCTGGAGGCACCCTGTGTAGATAAACTATAAGTTAGTGCCATGCGGCGCTAGCCCGTTCCCTCCGTCAAAGCCCACCCCCATACCCGTTCCCTCCATCACAACCCCCCCCCCCCCCCCTCCCGCATACTCCGTTCCCTCCATCACAAACCCCCCGGCCACATACCCCGTTCCCTCTTACTTACAGATACTGCAGAGTCCGGCAGCGGGCGTGCAGTGGCAGCGGCGACGACACGTGCGGGAGGAGTGGCCTCCCAGCCAGTGGCCGGGGAGCCAATGCGCTCGCTCCCTGCCTGTCTGATTGACAGGCAGGGAGCGAGAGCAGCCTAAATGAAAAAGGACTGATTGCCAGGCCAAAATCAGTCCTTTTTCAGGCGTGACGTCACGCCAGGCTACAGCCGGCCACTAGGAGGGAGACCCCTAGTGGCCGGTTTTCAAATGTAAATTACATTACATGTTAATAAAAAAAAATAATTATGAAACTATATTAGAGATATGTTGTAGTACAAATGTACTACAACATATAAAAAAAAAAAAGTTGGTGACAGTGCCCATTTTAGTACACCAGCCACCATTTCTAAGGTTGGTACCAGGAAGTCTAACTGAGCATTCTCCCTTTTTCCTGTGTCCCTAATTTTTTGTATTGCTGCATTTGTGTTTATGCCATATAGAGTTTACCTTTTCCTGCTTATTTATAACCCAATTGCCACCCAGACTAATCCAACATAGTTTTCATTCCAAACAATAAACTAGTTTATTGTTCCTGCTCTCTTTGGGTGTATCACTTATAGTGTACTCCGTGTGTACTCAGCTAGGCAGGGGTTTCCTGAGACAACCCCTGGTAGAAGAGCAGCACCCTCCTGCATATCTTACAAGCTCTTGTCAAGACTCAGGTGGATGCATTGTGCTGAATGAGAAGATTACAAAAAACAAAAAACACTGGAAGCTCAATCGGAGAGGGGGTGTTACAACAGCACCAAGCTGTAATAGAAAATATAAGTGGTGCCATCTTTGGAATAAATTAGCTTGGTTTTTCTATTCCTGGATAACGCCTTTAACAGGTGAAAATGAAGGAATTAAGACTGCAGCCTGAAACTTAGTGCAACTTTTTCTCCATTTTCATAGCCTTAAAGCAAAGAACTAAAATAACTTTTTTTCTGTGTAACTTCACATGTACCTTTGAGCATATGGCATCATCGGGGCTATAAAAGAGAGGGCAAACTTCCTGGAGACGAGAACCGATTCCATCCACTGATGCATTGTCACGGATATAATGATTGATCAGCGACGCAACAAGAGCTCCCGTCAGCTCCTTGTCTCGGGTCACTATGTCTTTGAAGGAGGTTATTTTCAGTTGCTCCTGTAGCTCCTGAAAATGGAAACAAAATCAGGCATAAAAGACTAAATACATGAGAACAAATTGACTTTTATATAAAAAAATAAAAAATTAAATTGTTCTAAATCTGCTGGTAAGCAAGAGGTCGGGGTTGTTGATTCACTATATATATATTTCAGAAGGCACAGTCTAAGCAGACAAGTTAAAGGGGTATTCCGGCCTTAGACACATCTTATCTATCGTTTAGACAGGGGTTTAAAATGTCTGATTGCGGGGGCCCCGCCGCTGGGACCTCCCACGATCTATGCCAGGCGCTGCTCCAGAGACGAAGACGTGCTGTCATACCACGCCCCCCCACAATCAGACATCTTATCCCCTATCCTCTGGATAGGGGATAAGATGTCTAAGGCTGGAATACCCCTTTAAGCTAGACTACCCAGTTATGTTTACAATATAACAGCCGCCCCTAACAAAATGTAGAAATATTACAGATATGTAAGATTCCGTTATGCGGTATTGAGGACCACAAAGCAATGTATGCAGATGATGTGTTACCGTTTTTTGCAAGATACTGAAAAATCCATGGCCCTTGTAATACATTTGATTTCTGACTTTGTTTCCTTTTCTGGCCTATTGATTAATTGGGATAAGGCCAAGGCTCAAGTCCTGCAGGAACGTATGGGAATGGAGTTCATGCACTTTTTCCACAGAAGGAACACCGTTCCCATTAGCAGGAGCAGCCCTTGAGTAGAAAACTTGGGCGAGTTCCCACACTTTTTTTTCTTAAGGACTTGACCCCTGGATAAGGCCTCTGGTGGGTTGACCCCTGGATAAGGCCTCTGGTGGGTTGACCCCTGGATAAGGCCTCTGGTGGGTTGACACTGCCTAACCCCAGGTTGCATTTTCTCGTCTCCCAACTGCATCAATTGAGGGGCTGGGCAGGCATTCATACACTGGGCCCCATGGGTAGATTGTTTATGCCTAAACATGGTAATCGTGAACCACTCCATATTCTGGAAATTGGTGTTCTCACAAGACATTCTGACACTTCTCTCACTAATCATTTACTGGGCAAGGTTTAGGGCAAAGCAAAAGCTATGCTAAGAATGAATGTAAATCAGGCAGACTGGGAGTTATGTCACAAAGGTGCAAATTTAGTGCAACCAATCTTTGCTGTGTATCTTTGCATTTTTTGTACCTGACTAACCACCTTAGCCTTTGTATATGTATGGGGGGGGGGGGGGGGGGGGGGGGGGTAAAATGCATGTCAGGAGATTATCCCAACATATCTGCTGAATGTAACATCACCTACAATCTGGATATTTACCTAATACATTGTAAGTGAAGAACCTAAGCTTTAAAGGGATGCTCCGGGGAATAAAAATAAAAATGCCCCCAAGCCACCACAATACCTGCTCTGTGTCCCCTGTAGTTATCCATGTTATTTTGCCAGCTCCTGTGGCCCGTGTTATATTCTTTTTTTCTTGCTTGCAACCCAGACTACAACTCCCAGCATTCCGTGCAGCTCTGTGTAATGGCTGCCAGTCAATTGCTCTTACTATCTGTGTTCATGCTGTGTTGTAAACACACACAGCAGCACACACTGTACAGGTCTTTTCTTTCAAACTATTCTTCCCCCCAGCAATAAATCATGATATTCTCTGAATGGAAGCAGTCAGTGATTAGAGTTACAGCAGGAAAAGAGCAGCATTATGTGCTGAGGAGATTGGGCTTTTTTTCTCCTGCAAAATTGTCACACAGAGCGGGGAGGGGAGGTGTGGCTGTGAATGTAACACCGAGCACTCCAGGTCCCGCTGCTTTCGCGGAGCGCTCGTGGCGTCCTCCCTCTAACAGCGCTGTCCCCCTGTCAGCGGCGGGGATGCGATCCGCGTGGTGGGACGTCCCCGCTCACGGATCGCATCCCAAGTCACTCACAGTCCTCCCGCTGCTGCTTCCTCCCGGCGCACGCGGCCCCGCTCCTTAGGGCGCGCGCGTGCCAACTTGCTGAGATTTAAAGGGCCAGTGCACCATTAATTGGTGCCTGGCCCAATCAGTCCAAAACATATAAAAACCCACTTCCCCTTCCTGTCCTTGCCGGATCTTGTTGCCTGGTGCCCTGAGAAAGCGTTGTGTGTATCCCTAGCCTGTGTATCCAGATCTTCCGCTGTTGCCCCTGACTACGAACAATTGCCGCCTGCCCAGACCTTCTGCTACGTCTGACCTTGCCTTTGTCTAGTCCTTGTGTACCGAGCCAGTCTCAGCTGCCAGAGGGGTCGAGTCGCTACTGGGGGACACGACCTGGGAGTTACCGCCGCAGCAAGTCCATCCCGCTTTGCGGCGGGCTCTGGTGAACACCGGTAACTTCTTAGAACCAATCCCCCAGTACAACCCACGCCATCGCCTCTATGGCACAGAGGATTCACCTCCAGTATCCTCCCCGCATACCAGTCCGGATCCTGACAGTGAAGCCACAAATCACATAGTGTTAGAGGGTGGGGGCTAGTCTCAGTAAAGGCTTTGCACATAGACAAGGAGGATCTGAGAATGACGTCTCTAACTCACTCCATGCATGTAAGTAAGTGACAGCTGAAAAAGGAAAACTGCTCTATATAGCTAATGAATGATAATTAGACAAATACATGGTTTGGAGAGAGGGAAAGGATGGGCTGTGGATTTAGTTCCCCCGAGAACCCCTTTAATAAACAAACATACCTTCTGAAGATCAGACACGATGTGGTGTAACTGGTGCTCACAGAGAAGTCTCCACAATGCTAAGGCTTGACAGGTCTTTCTGACCAAGATGTGGATCCCCTGAAGAGAAGTCTTCTCCAGTAGCTGGGCCTCAGCTGAAGAGCAAAAATAAGAAATGGAGTTACAGCCATGACATCATCATCTTGCATGCAGCACTATATCCAGTATAGGCATATGAAAACGTATGTTAAAAGGGGTACTCCGGTGCTCCAGCGTTCGGAACATTTTGTTCAGAATGCTCAGTCGGAGGTTGTGTAAGTGATGTCGCGGCCACACCCCCTCCATTCATGTCTATGGGAGGGGGCGTGTCAGACGGCACGCCCCCCTCCCATAGACATGAATGCAGGTGGCGTGGTGTGATGTCACCACCTTGATCATCTGCCTATATTGACCGACCATCTACCTATATTGGTGTGCCGCCTTCTTTAGGCAGAAATTTTGACAACTTATATTCCCCAGTCATGTTTCAAGGCTCCTAAAAGGGGCAAGGCATTGATTTGTAGGGACAAGACCAGAAATAGGTGGCACCAGAAAGCAAGCCCTTTTCCATCTGGGGAGAGCTAGTTTGCATATTTTTTTCTCCAGTGGAGCATTGCATGGCCTATAATATCGGATTTGGACTTACTATGGTACTTTCTCTGCAGTTCTTGCTGGACTTGTTGAGAACCCAAATCATGACGGCTGATGCCACCCAAACGCTGAATATTAACTGGTGTTCCAAAACTGCAAATAGAAAGGTATAAGTGGGGAGATTTATCAAAACCTGAGCAGAGAACAAGTTGAAAAGTTGCCCATAGCAACATATGAAAACCTTCCACCTTGCTGTTATTTTAGGGTTAATAGTTGTTACACTACATCTCACCTTGGATTTCCTAGGGAGCCTGCACCGAACTGCGAGTTCCTGTCCAAAAATTCCAGTAACCCTTTTAGCTCCTGTAGAACTGACTGCAGTACTAGGGGCGAGATGCTGCTGTCAATCTGAATAGTACAGGATATAAAGAAAATCGATCATTTTTTAAATATATATATATTATATATATATATATATATATATATATATATTGTCTTAGCATTGCATAAGGAACTTGTATTTTATTACTGCATGTTGCCTGTTAGGTTAGGTTCACATCTAGTGTTAAAGAATAACTCCAGTGAGAAAAAAGTTTTCAAATCAACTGGTGACAGAAAGTTAAACAGATTCGCAAATGACTATTTAAAAATCGTAATTCTTCCAGTACTTATCAGCTGCTGTATACTACAGAGAAATTTGTGAGGTTTGCTATAAGGATTTGCTTCTAATCTGGACAGTTCCTGACACGGACAGAATGCACTGTGGTCAGACAGAAAAGAACTTTACAAATTTCTCTGTAGTATACAGCAGCTGATAAGTACTGGAAGGATTAAGAAGACTTAATTTACAAATCTGTTTAACTTTCTGGCACCAGTTGATTTAAAAACATTTGTTTTCCACTGGAGTACTTAAAGGGTTAAGTAGAAATTCAAGATGGAGTCAGAGTGTGCAAGAATACAAGCCAAGTGTTTAATTCTAGTAATTGTGACCATATTCATGTATGCATGTATTTAGGGTAAAAACATACTTGTAAATTAGCATATTATATCTTTGCATGTCTGGTGCGATGATCTGCAAGTTATTTCGGGGAAGTCGCTTCTACGCAGTGATCTTTGTTCTCACAAGTTCTCAAAGGCAAATGAGGTCACACAGCGGAACTCAACTCTATTATCCAGCAATTTAGCTTTACCAATTCTGCTTAATTTTAAGTCAGTGGGGATAATGTATTTTGTAGTCTCCATCAGTCCCACAGACTTTCACAGGAGCAGCAGAATGCATGCTCGACTGCTCCTCCTAACTGCCGACATGCAGATCCAGACCCAATTCTACAGATCAGACATTTATCCCTTAACATTTTTAGTCATTTTTTCCCAACTAAGGTGCCTCCAGCTGTTGCAAAACTACAACTCCCAGCATGTCCGGAATGCCAAAGACTGTCTGGGCATGCTGGGAGATGTAGTTTTGTAACAGCTGGAGGCACACTGGTTGGGAAACCCTGATCCAGAAAAACACAAGACATTTTGCTTTAAATGTGTACTCCGGTGGAAAACATATGTTTTCACATCAACTGGTCCCAGAAAGTCACAAAGTTATACAAATTAGTAAATTACTTCCTATATAAAAATCTTAATCCTTCCAGTACTTATCAGCTGCTGTATGCTCCACAGGAAGTTATGTAGTTCTTTCCAATCTGACCACAGTGCTCTCTGCTGACACCTCTGTCCGTTAGGGATCGACCGATATCGATTTTTTAGGGCCGATACCGATAATCTGTGGAGGTTAGGGCCGATAACTTATACCGGAATATCAGTATAGGTTATCGGCTATTTATCCTTCCGCCCCCCCCCCCCCCCCCCTGCTGCAGATCATTGATTTAAACCGGCTGCCGCCTCCACCCGCTTCTCTCCCCCTGCCTGTCCGGGGGTCCTCCTGAGTCCTACCACCACCACACCGCGCCCCCCACCACACCACGCCCCCATCCCCGGTTTTATAATTACCTGTTCCCAGGGTCCACTCTACATCTGGCCCCGGTGGCGTCCTCCTGAGCTGTCACTGTGCGCACTGATGGTGACGTCGCGTCACGTCACTCGTCATTGCGCACAGCGTAACGCAGGCACGCAGCAGGAGCCAGAAGTAGCGTGGACCCCGGCCCCCGGGAACAGGTAATTATAAAACCAGGGATGGGGGAGGCAATGGGGCCAGGGCAGTGCATTGGGGGGGGGTTTGTCGGTCGCAATGCGGTGGGTGGTGCGATACCGATAACGCCCAAAATCATGAATATCGGTCGATAATCGGTCGATCCATACTGTCCGTGTCAGGAACTGTCCAGAGTAAGAGCAAATCCCCATAGCAAACCTCTCCTGCTTTGGACAGTTCCTGACATGGACAGAGGTGTCAGCAGAGAGCACTGTGGTCAGACTGGAAAGAACTACACAACTTCCTCTGGAGCATACAGCAGCTGATAAGTACTGGAAGGATTAAGATTTTTATATAGAAGTAATTTACTAATCTGTATAACTATCTTGCACCAGTTGATTTGAAAACTTTTTTCCCCCACCGGAGTACTCTTAACTCTTGAGCCACCATTACTTTGT
Source organism: Hyla sarda (assembly GCF_029499605.1). Taxonomy (NCBI): domain Eukaryota; kingdom Metazoa; phylum Chordata; class Amphibia; order Anura; family Hylidae; genus Hyla; species Hyla sarda. Next base: position 591,916,909 of record NC_079189.1, on the reverse strand, counting down.
CTTAAGATTTTCAAGAAATGTAGAGAAAGTGTGCAATGGGAAAATGAAGTCTCACCGCTGTGACATCTCGGTTTTCAACCTTAAAACTTCTTTCCACAATCATGCTTCCATCCCAGATGTTACTGAGAAAACACCAGCACTGCATTGTTAGCATTGATTCTTTACCTAAATAACACTCAACTTTTTTTTCTTTAATAGTTTAAAATCTCACTTGATAATACGTGTAAAATAAATGCAAATTCCTTTGCATTTTCCAGAAAAGACCATTTCTGAGCCCAGTAAACCAGGCGGCAGAGGAGCAGTAGACTGACTGGCAGGACTTGCTACTGAATACACTGGAGTAGATATATTTGGAGGATAGACACCTGAAATTATATGGGTTATTCATCATTTGGCATTACTTGTATGCACACATCAAGATATACAAGAACCAACAATAATATTACATATATACACACACACATATATATATATATAAAAAAGTGGTGCAGCACTCAAAAAATGTAGAAAAAGTAGATTTTTGTTTACTTACCGTAAAATCTCTTTCTCGAAGGATCCATTGGGGGACACAGACCGTGGGTGTATGCTGCTGTCTCTAGGAGGTGTGACACTATGGTAATAAAAAAGTCGGCTCCTCCCAGCAGGATATACCTGCCTTCAGGCTCTGAGCTAATCAGTTTAAGTTCCAGAGCAATAGGAGACCAACAAGTCAAAGAAAAACCCCAAACTGTCCAAGAACCAGAAGAAAAAAACATAACTGAACACACCCTCGGACAGAGAACCAAAAGGAAAATCCCAAAAAGGGCGGGAGCTGTGTCCCCCAATGGATCGAGAAACAAATTTTACGGTAAGTAAACAAAAATCTCCTTTTCTCTATCGGCTCCATTGGGGGACACAGACCGTGGGATGTACCAAAGCCGTCCCTTGGGTGGGCAGATAAGCAGTCAGGCTGACGGCCGATCCACTGCCGCCTGCAACACTTTACGGCCCAGATTAGCATCAGCCGATGCGGAAGTATGAACTCGGTAAGACCTCGAGAAAGTGTGCAAAGACGACCAGGTAGCCACCTTGCAAATCTGCGAGGCCGAGGCTCTATTCTGGAGAGCCCAGGATGCCCCAACAGAACGGGTAGAATGAGCCACAACCCTGAAAGGAGGAATCTTCCCCTTACAGCGATAGGCTTCCGAAATGGCGGACCGAATCCACCGAGAAATGGTGGCCTTGGAAGCAGGTTGTCCCCTGCGACAACCTTCCATAAGGACGAAAAAGGAATCACTCTGACGAAACGAAGAAGTGATGGAGAGATAAGACCGAACAGCCCGAACTACATCCAGCTTGTGTAGTAAGCGCTCCCTAGGATGAGAAGGAGCAGGACAAAAAGACGGGAGGACAATGTCCTCATTGAGATGAAAGGCCGAGACCACCTTAGGCAAAAAGGAAGGATCTGGCTGGAAAACAACCTTATCCTGGTGGATCACCAGAAACAGAGAACGGCAGGAAAGAGCTGTCAGTTCAGACACCCTCCGGATGGAGGTGATAGCAACAAGAAACGCCACTTTCCAAGAAAGGAGGCGGAGAGACACCTCTCTAAGGGGCTCAAAGGGTGCACCCTGGAGGGCACTCAGAACCAAATTCAAGTCCCATGGGGGAGAGGGTGACCGATAAGAAGGAACAGCGTGCGCCACTCCTTGAAAGAAGGTCCGGACATGAGAATTAGAAGCCAGGGGCCGCTGGAAAAGAACAGCAAGGGTCGAAACCTGACCTTTAAGTGAACTGAGAGACAACCCCAGTTCCAACCCCGGCTGCAAAAAGGAGAGAAGACGGGGAACCGAGAAGGTTACCCGGGAGAAGTCCTGAGCTTCACACCAACGAAAATAAGACCGCCAAGTACGGTGGTAAATTCTTGCGGAGGAGGGCTTACAAGCCTTAAGCATGGTGTGAATGACTTGGGAAGAGAACCCGCGGGCCCTCAAAACCGCGGTCTCAACCGCCACGCTGTCAAATGCAGCGACTGTAAATTGGGGTGGCAAAGAGGACCCTGAGAGAGTAGGTCCGGGCGGAGCGGAAGGCACAGTGGAGCGTCGTTCAGGAGCCTGACTACGTCGGCGTACCACGACCTTCGGGGCCAATCTGGAGCTACCAGAATGGCGGGGATGTCCTCCGCCTTGAGCTTCCTCAGCAGCGGAAGAGGAGGGAACAGATAGGGTAGGGCAAACCCTGCCCAAGGAATGACTAGGGCGTCCACGGCCAGAGCCTGAGGGCGAAGAGGTCCACATCCGGAATGCCCCAGAGGTCACAGAGCTGCGCGAAGACCTCTGGATGTAGAGACCACTCGCTGGGGTCGGGTGAGGACTCCCGGAATACGAATCGCCGAAATGGCCGGAACCTTGTTCTCCGCCCAGGTGAGGATCTTGGTCACCTCGGCCATGGCAGCCGAGCTGCGAGTGCCGCCCTGTCGATTTATGTACGCCACGGCCATGGCGTTGTCCGACTGAACGCTGACAGGACAGGACTGAAGACGGGACTCCCAATGAAGAAGACAAAGTAGAATCGCCCGTAATTCCAATATGTTTATCGGAAGAAGGGTCTTCTGGGGAGACCAGAGTCCCTGTACCGTCCAATCCCTGAACACGCCGCCCCTGCCCGACAGGCTGGCATCCGTTGTAACAACCTGCCAGTTAAGGGTAAGAAACGACCGCCCTTGGAGAAGAAGGGGGGAGCAGAGCCACCAGAGCAGAGACTGAGGGACCCTGCGAGGGAGAACAATCTGACGATCGAGGGACAGAGGAGTCCTGTTCCATCGAGAGAGAATCGCCAGTTGAAGGGGGCGGTAATGAAACTGGGCAAAGGGTACGGCCTCCATAGTTGCCACCATCCGACCCAGGACTTCCATACAAGTGTGGATGGAGACTGATACCCGGGTCCGAAGGGAGCAGACCTCCGACCGGAGCGCCAGACTTTTGTCCAGCGGAAGACCAATTCGGGCAGAGGCTGTGTCGAATCGAAGTCCCAGGAAGGTTAGAGACTTGGTAGGACTGAGGACTGACTTGTCCCGGTTGACCATCCACCCAAAGCAAATCAGAGTGTGGAGAGTGACGTCCAGATTCTCCTGAGTCTGGGTTCTGGTTGGAGCTTTGATGAGAAGGTTGTCCAGATAGGGTATCACCGAGCTTCCCCTCGACCGTAACAGGCCCATCACTGGCGCAAGGATCTGTGTAAAGACCCGAGGAGCCATGGCTAGACCAAAGGGGAGGGCTACGAATTGAAAGTGCCCCTCCGGAACCGCAAAGCGGAGGTACCGATGATGGCCTGGGAATATTGGCACATGGAGGTAGGCATCCTTGATGTCCACCGATGAAAGGAACTCCCCTTGTTCCAGGGACGCCACCACCGAACAGAGAGATTCCATTCGGAAGTGGCGGATGAGAAGGTGACAGTTGAGACGCTTGAGGTCTAGGATTGGTCGCACAGAACCGTCCTTCTTGGGGACCACAAAAAGATTTGAATAGAAACCCTGAAACCGTTCCCCTGGAGAAACAGGAACGATAACCCCCTGGAGAAGCAGAGACTGGAGAGCCGCTCGAAATTGCTTAGCCAGAGGACGAGACCGGGGGGCCCGGGAGCGAAAAAAGTCATCCCTCGGAAGGGAGGCAAATTTGATTCGGTAACCGTTGGACACCACGTCCCTGACCCAAGAGTCCTGAATGTGTGAGGTCCAGAGGTCTCGAAAACGCAAGAGACGACCTCCCACCCGAGAAGAAACCGCGGGTGGGGGCCTCACTTCATGCAGAAGTGGGTTTGCGGTTTCCTGATTTGGGCACAAAACGGCCGGACCGGTTGGAGTCTGACTTCCAAGACGGGCGTGCCTGGAACGAGGGAGCCTTCTTGTCCCGTGAGGGCGCCTGCCCGAACCCTTTGCTGGAGCCAGAGGTCCTAAAGGACCGAAAGGAAAAGGACTTCCTTTGGGAAGTAGGGAGAGCCTTATTTTGAGGTAACAATGAACTCCTGTTGCCTAAGAGATAATCTCATCAAGGCGTTTGCCAAAAAGACGGCCACCCGTAAAGGGAAGTATTTACCTCAGTCAGAAAAACTTACCTAATGGAGTCTACAGTGAAGTCTTCAGTCAGCTTTAGTTACCTGCATCACACCTGGATGCTATGTGCGAGTGAGGCGAGCAGGGAAATAGGGGGACCCGGACCCATGAGGTACCAACCCAGGTGCTGACCGTTGGCGGGGGGGGGGGGGGGGAGAATAGCGCATATACGCAATGTCTGTGCCCCCTTACTCGCAATGGGGAAACGGGGAACCGCAGTCCCTGAGTCCCCACCTGAAAACAGAAAAAGGAATAAAAAACTAACACGTCCCTATACTAGGAAAACAAAAAAATCAGAAGACCTGGTCTGGAGAATTCGGACACTAAGCTTTAACTGACTAGCTCAGAGCCTGAAGGCGGGTATATCCTGCTGGGAGGAGCTGACTTTTTTGTTACCATAGTGTCACGCCTCCTAGAGACAGCAGCATACACCCACGGTCTGTGTCCCCCAATGGAGCCGATAGAGAAACTGAATTTATTCCTTCATGTCCAACAAAAAAAGCGACGTTTGAGCTCCTCAATGGAGCTTTTTTCATGCTTGAAAAAAGCACAATTGAAGAGTTGAAACGTCGCTTTTTTTGTTGGACATGAAGGAATAAATTCAGTTTTATTGAAATTTTTTGAGTGCTGCGCCATTTTCTTATATTGCATGGACTGTGATCAGGTCGGGGCACTGGCACTGTGCACTTTTGGTTGAGTAGTGCTGCATTGACTGAGTAACATACACACATATATATATACACACACACGTATACATTCCCCCCCCCCCCCCCCCAAAGACATACCTTGAGCCGGTGTAGCCAGGAAGCTCGGCATCGGACTGCTTATAGGTAGGGGTGACCCTAATCATGAAAAGGATATATAACGGTAGTCACAGGTTGTAGAGGGGTTAAAGGAGATCTTCAATTTAAGACACTTGAGAAATGCTCATAGAGCAGTGGTCGACATGCCCCCTCCATGCATCTTTATGGGATTGCCAGAGATACCGCATTTTTAGTCAGTTTTTCCCAACTAGGGTGCCTCCAGCTGTTGCAAAACTAAAACTCCCAGCATGCCTGGACAGCCAAAGGCTGTCCGGACATGCTGGGAGATGTAGTTTTGCTACAGCTGGAGGCACCCTGGTTGGGAAACCCTGATCTAGATAAATACAGCGGTGTGGTTGACATGCCCCTTCCATGCAGGTCTTCTATAGAAATGCATGGAGGGAGCATGTATACCACCGCACCGCTTCATACGATGGTCAACATAACTAAGAGAGCAGAGGCAGGAGATAGCAGGGTTCCCAGCGGTCGGACCCCCCGCAATCAGACAAATCCCCCTACCCTGCGGGGCGACTCGTCCCCCTAGCCTGCGGGGCGACTCGTCCCCCTAGCCTGCGGGGCGACTCGTCCCCCTAGCCTGCGGGGCGACTCGTCCCCCTAGCTTATGCTGCGGGGGCCATCTTATCCCCTTATCCTGCGGGGGCCATCTTATCCCCTTATCCTGCGGGGGCCATCTTATCCCCTTATCCTGCGGGGGCCATCTTATCCCCTTATCCTGCGGGGGCCATCTTATCCCCTTATCCTGCGGGGGCCATCTTATCCCCTTATCCTGCGGGGGCCATCTTATCCCCTTATCCTGCGGGGGCCATCTTATCCCCTTATCCTGCGGGGGCCATCTTATCCCCTTATCCTGCGGGGGCCATCTTATCCCCTTATCCTGCGGGGGCCATCTTATCCCCTTATCCTGCGGGGGCCATCTTATCCCCTTATCCTGCGGGGGCCATCTTATCCCCTTATCCTGCGGGGGCCATCTTATCCCCTTATCCTGCGGGGGCCATCTTATCCCCTTATCCTGCGGGGGCCATCTTATCCCCTTATCCTGCGGGGCATCTTATCCCCTTATCCTGCGGGGCATCTTATCCCCTTATCCTGCGGGGCATCTTATCCCCTTATCCTGCGGGGCATCTTATCCCCTTATCCTGCGGGGCATCTTATCCCCTTATCCTGCGGGGCATCTTATCCCCTTATCCTGCGGGGCATCTTATCCCCTTATCCTGCGGGGCATCTTATCCCCTTATCCTGCGGGGCATCTTATCCCCTTATCCTGCGGGGCATCTTATCCCCTTATCCTGCGGGGCATCTTATCCCCTTATCCTGCGGGGCATCTTATCCCCTTATCCTGCGGGGCATCTTATCCCCTTATCCTGCGGGGCATCTTATCCCCTTATCCTGCGGGGCATCTTATCCCCTTATCCTGCGGGGCATCTTATCCCCTTATTCTGCGGGGCATTTTATCCCCTTATTCTGCGGGGCATCTTATCCCCTTATTCTGCGGGGCATCTTATCCCCTTATTCTGCGGGGCATCTTATCCCCTTATTCTGCGGGGCATCTTATCCCCTTATTCTGCGGGGCATCTTATCCCCTTATTCTGCGGGGCATCTTATCCCCTTATTCTATCCCCTTATTCTGCGGGGCATCTTATCCCCTTATCCTGTGAAAAGGATGTCTGTGAGGTGCCTATTAAAGAAAGCAGCACATCTTGGCCACTATCCCTAAATAGCTTAGTAAAATGCCGTAGTAGCCGTCACTAAAACACATATTGGAACATATAAAAAAATAATGCAGATAAAGTTGTCTACTATGACATAATGATGTCTTCTTACCAACTGGCAGAGGTGAACCGAACATTGCACCGGCATTTGCAGGGGCAGGAAGAGAAGGCTGGAATCTCATCTGGGCTTCACCTCCATATCTACAGTAAAAGAATTCAAAATTAATTCATTCTGTAAAGGGGTACTCCGGCGCTAAGAAAACTAATCCCCTATCCAAAGGATAGGGGATAAGATGCCTGATCGTAGGGGTCCCACTGCTGGGGACCCCCGTGATCTTGCACACAGCACCTCCCGTTCTAATCAGTCCCCGTAGCATGTTCCCTCCGGGTCTGATTACTGGCGATCACGGGGGCCGGAGCATTGTGACGTCACGCTCCGCCCTCTCAATGCAAGCCTATGGAGGGGGCGTGACAGGTGTGGTGGGATAGCGGTGGGACCCCCGCGGTCAGGCATCTTATCCCCTATCCTTTGGATAGGGGATAAGATGTCTTCGCACCGGCGTACCCCTTTAACCTGTAGAAATAAACATTAGAGTAAATATTATGTAACTACCTATAAAATGCCCGAGTAGCCCAGACAGAGATCTCTCGGTCACAAGCCGCATGTGAACATGCAAGGATTAAGCAGGTTGCACAGGCTTCATCCTGCTAAAAAAAGAAGACATTGTTATAATTGCAAAAAAAATGTATACTCTTGGTGGATAAGAACAGCAGAAATTCTTAAGAAATTACATAAAAACGAAAATAAGTCATCCTCCATAGTTTTAAAGGGGTATTGCGGCCAAAGGGGTTTTAAAGGGGTATTGCGGGGATAAGATGTCTGCTCTCTGTGCAGCACCCGCATTTTAAGCCGGGCTGCTGCTCCAGTCTCGGAAACCTCTGTGTTTCCTGGGGCTGGAGATGTGACAAGCCATGTCCCCTCCATTCACGTCTATGGGAGGGGGCGTGACGGCCGTCACGCCCCCTCCCATAGACGTGAATGGAGGGGGCGTGGTGAGATGTCACAAGGGGGCGTGGATTGATGTCATGTTTTCAGTCCAGGAAACACAGAGGTTTCCGAGACTGAAGCAGCAGCCTGGCAGAGAATGCAGGTGCTGCACGGAGATTGCGGGGGTCCCAAAGGCGGGACCCCCGCGATGCACCCCACTGGACCACCAGGGACAGGAATCAGCTGGGGGCCGGCCGGTATGACGCGGGCTCGAGTCGGGAGCCCGCGTCATACCCAGTTAACTGTCATTGGGCGAGCATAGACGTCCATCGTCATTTTCAGGTTAAAATGGCTAAAAAAATAAATTAAATTAAATAAAAAAATAATAAAAAATGGTGGCCTGATTCTCTCTGGTGAATAGAGCAGAGTGTGGTGACACACGGTCCATTCATTGTCTGTGGGAGAGACAGACACCACAGTACAACACTCAGGTGTCTTCTGCTCTCCTATAGACAGTGAATGGAGCGCGTGCCGAAAAACTGTTCCATTCAACAAGAGGTCTGGTCCCTGTTCCGGTACGTTTACACTAAGGGATTTCTGCGCTCAGGAAATCTGTTGCGTCAACCTAAACCATGACGTGAAGGGGCATTCCGCTGACGGAAATTCCGCCACAGAAAGAATGAACATGTTTATTCTTACTGCAGAATTACGCGAGTACAGCGTTGCCGTCAAAAGTGAAGACGAAGGTCCACGCAGTCCTAGAGTGGAAGGATATCGCCGGCAGCCACTCTCTGAGCAGAATTCCGGATAATAAATACCTGATATTTCTGCACGGAGATTCTGTATGTGAACGTAACCTTTTAGAGAGCGTGGTGGTTCCCAGTGGCTGGTGGTTAGACCCCGAGAGCCCCACTGATCAGCGGAAGAAAGGGGCAGCTCCTACCAACATCACTGGGATGCCAACCCCCCCCATGTATCCTATAGAGGCATTTCAGCTGCCGCGTCATGCTGGGGACACTCGCTTCATGCCTACTGCCGGGGCCCAGTACATGAGATCGCAGGAGGGGGTCCCAGCGGTCAGACTCGCCTCGATCCATAAGGGATTACTTATTTTGCACTACAGTATTCCTTTAAGTAGGTAGCCCCCCCCCCCCCCCCCCTTCAGGTAGGTATGTCCCTTTATCAGGTAGGGCCACCTGTGCCATTATATTACCCCTTCTGATGCCCCCTGTGCCATTATATTTTCATGCTCCCTGTGACATTACACCCCCTCTGATGCCTTCTGTCATTATATATCTCCCCCCGATGCCCCTGTGACATATTTCAGCCCTCCTCTCCCCCCTCTCCTGGACCACATTATTCACTTATTTACCAACCCCCCTCTCTTATCCCCTGCTACCTGTCCTCCGCCCCCATGTGCGCTCTGGCAGGCTCAGCGATTGTTGCTTGAACGCATCCTCGGTCCGGGCGGAGGTGTGCGATGAGTGACGTTCTCTCTTGTGTGAACAAAGACTAAAACTAACAAAAAAAAAAAAATACCTGTTGTAATTTGAAGAAGCGCTCAACATCTTCCCCTTCTCCTCCAGCACTACTGACAAGAAGAAGTCGGAGCTGATCTACCGGCCTGAGTTTGTGGAATATATGACTTCCCTGCAATACACAAAAGGCAAAGTTATCCATCATGTGCAGCTCGTCCAATACTAAAGGTCTGTCCCACAAGGAACCACTACAGACCTTAGCAGAGAGCAGCACAAACTTCTTTGGGGGAACAATGTGTTGTCGTGTCATCACAGGGGGGTCCGTCACAGGGATTAAGTCTTTGTTTAGTGGAGTTACAACCTTCTCAACCTTTATTTCATCTATAGAAGCAAGAGTCCAGGAATGACCATCAACGGGTGCAGTCACCTGAAAATGGAAGCAAAGTTATTACGTATAAAATTCAACAATGTTCCACGTCGTGTGTAGCCACCAATTGGTTGTTATTTCCTTGTACTTAAAGGAGAACTCCAGTGGTGAACAACGTATCCCCTATCCTAAGGATGGGGAATAAGTTTGAGATCGCAGGGGGGTCCGATCGCAGGGGGGTCCGACCGCTGGGGCCCCCTGCGATCTCCTGTACGGAGCCCCGACAGCCCGCGGGAAGGGGGCGTGTCGACCCTGCACGAAGTGGCGGCCGACACGCCCCCTCAATACAACTCTATGGCAGAGCCGAAGCGCTGCCTTCGGCAATCTCCGGCTCTGCCATAGAGATGTATTGAGGGGGCGTGTCGGCCGCCGCTTCGTGAGGGGGTCGACACCCGCTATCTGGCCGGAGAGCCTGGCCCCCGTACAAAGAGATCGCAGGGGGCCCCAGCGGTCGGACCCCCTGCAATCTCAAACTTATCCCCTATGCTTAGGATCGGGGATAAGTTTTTCACCACTGGACTACCCCTTTAAAAGGGTACACCCCTGGAAAACATTTTTTTTTTTTTTTTTTTTTTTTTACATCAACTGGTGCCAGAAAGTTAACCATATTTTTTTAATGACTTCTATTTAAAAATCTTAATCCTTTCAAGACTTATGAGCTGCTAAAGTTGAGTTGTTCTTTTCTAAGGGCTCTCTGATGACACCTGTCTCAAGAACTGTCCAGAGTAGAAGCAAATCCCCATAGAAAACCTCTTCTACTCTGTGCAGTTCAGAAACAAGCAGAGATGTCAGCAGAGAGCACTGTTGCCAGACAGAAAAGAACAACTCAACTTCAGCAGCTGATAACTATTGGAAGGATTAAGATTGTTTAATAGAAGTAATTTACAAATCTGTTTAACTTTCTGGAGCCAGTTGATTTAAAAAATAAATAAAAAGTTTTTTTTCTCCTGGAATACCCCTTTAAGTGGATTACTGGGTGATCAATCTAATGGAAAATGACGTAACATTGCTTTTACCTGCATCTCCATCAGTGGCCTCTGGAATGGAAACAAGTCATGGTTCATGCACCACAATATGTCATGATCTTCATTTTCAGAAGCAGCCATAAGCAGAACACCTAGGAAAAGAAATATGAAAAAGGATAGAATTAATGCATGATTGGGTAATGTAAAAATTAACACACAGGATGGATACACTGAGGATTGTTCGCAGCAGAAAATCCACATTTTCACAACAGATTTAAAATATATTGGTGTGGAAACTCTGCAGTTTTTCTGCAGATCTGTATAGTGTGAATACATCCTATACCAGTATTCTTCTCAATCACTTACCATCATTATACAGGGCTTTGTGAACTTTTGAAGGCTTCTCCATGGTGGAGGAGGCCGAAAATCCAGGTGGTAAGCGGACGTGCACCAAGGTCAACATGGAGGGGGGAGCTGCAGGCTGCCTAAATGGACCAGTACTGAAGTAGAGCCGGACACCTGGGGGAAAAGAAAAAACTCACATTAAAAATCTGCATAAAATCATCCTATGAAAAACAATGAGCATTGCAGACATGATGTTTGTAAATGTCACCAATACCTCCACTATCTAGGATTTTATTCTGCAAATTAAATGGTGTGGGACACTGGCACAGAAAATGGAATCTGGTGGTTATTTGATACTGTTGCTCTATGCTAAAGGAGTGGGACCCAGTTCACTACTCTAACAAGTGTCCGGTAGATGAAAGGAATACTGTATCCGAAGGATAGGGGATAAGTTACTGTATTTTACGGCATATAAGACGAACCACAACTTTTACAGTTAAAATATAGAGTTTTGGACATACTCGCCGTATAAGACTACCCCTCTGGGTACTACCCACATTAGGTTGGCAGTATAGTTCCCCCCACATTAGGTGCAGTATAGTTCCCCCCACATTAGGTTGGCAGTATAGTTCCCCCACACTAGGTTGGCAGTATAGTTCCCCCCACATTAGGTGCAGTATAGTTCCCCCCACATTAGGTTGGCAGTATAGTTCCCCCCCACACTAGGTTGGCAGTATAGTTCCCCCACACTAGGTTGGCAGTATAGTTCCCCCCACATTAGGTGCAGTATAGTTCCCCCCACATTAGGTTGGCAGTATAGTTCCCCCCCACACTAGGTTGGCAGTATAGATCCCCCCCACACTAGGTTGGCAGTATAGTTCCCCCCCACACTAGGTTGGCAGTATAGTTCCCCCCCACACTAGGTTGGCAGTATAGTTCCCCCCCACACTAGGTTGGCAGTATAGTTCCCCCCCACATTAGGTTGGCAGTATAGTTCCCCCCCACATTAGGTTGGCAGTATAGTTCCCCCCCACACTAGGTTGGCAGTATAGTTCCCGCCCACATTAGGTTGGCAGTATAGTTCCCCCCCACATTTGGTAGGCAGTATAGTTCCCCCACATTAGGTAGGCAGTGAACCCCACAGACTTACAGCCTTCAGCCATATGCAGTGTATGGTTGGAGGCTGTATATCTGTGTACTGCCCCACTTCAGTGCTCCGACCACCGCTGCTCCGTCTATAGGCCATGGCAGTAGGTCCCAGGACCGGAGGTCGGAGTACCAAAGATGACATGCCGCTGGTAACTTACCATGCGCATGTCCTCGCTGCTCCGCTCTGCTTATTCTATGGGCGCACGCACGGGACATCCCTGAGTGCGCTACCTCCCGGCGGCCCCTGCGTTTTTAAAGTTAATGCGGGGCCGCAGAAAGGTAACAGGGACATCCTTGTGTCCCAAAAAGATCTTTTTGCACACAGGGATGTCCCAAATGTGACGAGGAAAATTTATCAATTAATCAGGTGGGGGGGGGGGGCTGGCAAATGGGGCGGATGCTGCAGTCGGCAGTCCAGGCTGACTGCAGCACCCGGCGTATAAGACGACCCCCGACTTTTGGGAACATTTTCCAAAGTATATTCCACTACAGTATTGCTTTAATATGAAGCAACAGCACTGTATAAGACTTTATTAACACACCTCCTCAATACAACTCTATGGTAGAGCCAGAGCAATGCCTTCTGCAATCTCCGGCTCTGCCATAGCGATGTATTAAGGGGTCGTTTCGGCCGACGCTCCATGCGGTGGTCAACACGCGCTATCTGCCCAGCAAGCCGGGGTCCCGTACAGGAGATTGCGGGGGGCACCAGCAGTGGGACACCCCACGATCTGAAACTCATCCCCTATCCTTAGGATAGAGGATACATTTTTCAGCACTGGACTACCCCTTTAAGCGTGAAATTTACCTTGATGGCAGCCAATGACAGAACACACGTGCTCAAAAGTATTACAGTTTCATACAACTTTCTGGTTGCTAAAATAGGGCACCCAGAGACTTTTGTGGAATTACGGCATATGGAAAAAATAAATAAATAAAAAAAAAGTGTAAAGCAGTTATTTTACTGCATAAGACAATACTCACCTGCATGAGTAATAGCTAGTAGGTGACAATTCACAGATTCAGACTTCTCAATCACCGCAATCTGGACGATGGGTTTGAAAACTGAGCGATCTATTGTCCTGGGTTGAGAACACAGAGGGGGGGGGTGGAAGCAAAGTTAATGTTACTGAAAAGACGCAATGGAAAGTTAAAGGGGTACTAGGGTGGAAATATATATATTTTTTGAATCAACCGGTGCCAGAAAGTTAAACAGATTTGTAAATTATTTCTATTTAAACATTTTAATCCTTCCAGTACTTATCAGCTGCTGCATAATACAGAGGAAGTTCTTTTCTTTTTGAATTCCTTTTGTCTGACCACAGCGCTCCCTGCTGACACCAGAGCAGGACAGGTTTGCTATGAGTATTTGCTCCAGCTCTCGACAATTCCTGACATAGACAGAGGTGTCAGCAGAGAGCACTGTGTACAGACAAAGGAAATTCCAAAAGATAAGAACTTCCTCTGTAGTATACAGCAGCTGATAAGTACTGGAAGGATTAGGATTTTTAAATAGAAGTAATTTACAGATCTGCAAAAATAGTAGATTGTCAGCTCACCGGGTCACCGCACGGCAGGATAGTCCTCCAAGTTTAGAAGGAAGCAGGTAGATGCCAGCGGATAAGAAACTTCACCTTTATTTGCATCACATTAAAAGCATGAACATGGAGAGACTTCAGAAAGACAAACGATTAAAAGCCTTGGAGTAAGCGCCAAGCATGACGCATTTCAGGTCATGTGACCTTTCATCACGCGTCATGCTTGGCGCTTACTCCAAGGCTTTTAATCGTTTGTCTTTCTGAAGTCTCTCCATGTTCATGCTTTTAATGTGATGCAAATAAAGGTGAAGTTTCTTATCCGCTGGCATCTACCTGCTTTCTTCTAATTTACACATCTGTTTAACTTTCAGGCACCAGTTGATTTAAAAAAATAAAAATAAAAAAAGTTTTCTGCCGGAGTACCTCTTTAAGCAGAGACAAAGTAGTCCTCAGCAACTTACAGCTTTATGGCCTTTGCTCTTGGAAGCCATATCATTGTGGCCATCCCCAATACCCGAGAACCCCTTTGCACAGTGATGCTTTTTAATATAGCTTGTATGATTGTTATGAGTGTTACGCTCATTTGTATAAACGATTCACATGTTGTCCAGACACGTCAAATGTTTCGATCACACAAGGTACTGAGACCCAATGTGATAAGGAGCGTGTGGTAGCCGGCCCCGCGATCCAACTGATGTGCTCCATAATAGTCTACGGAGCACATCAGTTGGTTCTGGTGTCCAGCCAGGGAGTAAAGAGAGATACTGAGCGCTTCACTATCACAGGAGGCCTCCGGACTCGATCACAGGAGGCCTCCGGACTCGATCACAGGAGGCCTCCGGACTCGATCACAGGAGGCCTCCGGACTCGATCACAGGAGGCCTCCGGACTCGATCACAGGAGGCCTCCGGACTCGATCACAGGAGGCCTCCGGAGATTGTAACAAGTGCAATCTTAACTTTTTCACTTTCTGGGCGACATGTCAAAAATCTGTACAAATTACAGTCATGCTTCAAACAAAGTTATTGTCCATTCTGATAACATCCTCCCCTAGTATATGATGAGGTTGTCTTTACCTGGCAATATTCCCTGCAGCGGAGACTATAGAGTTCTGGGACACAGAAGCCACTCTGCTCATTCCGTTACCATCGTACCCCAAGTCATATACCTGCAAAATTAAACCAGCATTATTTTCATGTGCACTTTATAACTAAGCCCCTATGAGAGATGATCTGTATAGGTTACCTGTAGTACACCTTTCTCTGAACGGGTGTAGAGGATGTTCCTAGAATTGTCCACAGCAATCTGAACTAAGGGGTCTGCCAAACAAAATGACAGAGCAACACAACTTCGTAATTCAGGTAAAAAATGTTTAAAAAAAAAATGTAAAATAAATAAAGTAAAATAAATGAAGCAAAGACAATCTAGCACCTTTATTTATTTTTATTACACTTAATTTAGCTCACTAGTCTGAATTCCTCAAAGGGAGGGGGCATGGTCTCACTGTGCAGGTCTCCGCCCCCTCCCTCAGTATGCTGTCTGCTCACATCTCCCCTAGCATTAGCAAAACTACAACTCCCAGCTTGTCCTCAATGACAGTAATGGGACACAGGATGACAGTGGGAGGATTTTTCCTCAAGGTGTGAGCCCTGCGCTCACAGCTGTCAATCAAGGAAGTGTGTCCATGACATAGGTGATGACTCATGGACACAGCAGGACTAGTATGTGTCCAAGCAGGCAGGGGGGCAGTTGTTTGACTGGCTTTTTTTTTTTAGTATGAAATACTCAAAATTTTCTAATGAAAGCAATTGCAAAACCTATTGGTTATACATGCTTTACAACATTTCAAAAGTTTCTGTATCTGACAGTGCCCATTTAAATCAACTGGTGCTAGAAAGTTAAAACAGATTTGTAAATTACTTCTAATTAAAAAAAAAATCTAATCCTTCAAGTACTTATCAGCTGCTGTATGCCCCACAGGAAGTTCTTTTCTTTTTGAATTTCTTTTCTGTCTGTCTGGACAAATATTTTTTTAATAGAAGTCATTTACAAATCTGTTTAACTTTCTGGCACATGTTCATTTAAAAAAAAAAAAAAAAAAAAAAATTATATATATATATATATATATATATATATAATATATATTATATATATATTATATATATATTATATATATATAATATATATATTATATATATATATATATTGTGTATATATATATATATATATATATATATATATATATATTATATATATAATATATATATATATAATATATATATATATATATATATATATATACCCGCCTTCAGGCTCTGAGCTAATCAGTTTAAGTTCCAAAGCAATAGGAGGAGACCAACAGGTCAAAGAAAAACCCAAAACTGTCCGAGAACCAAAAGAAAAATAATAACTGAACACACCCTCGGACAGAGAACCAAAGGAAAATCCCAAAAGGGCGGGAGCTGTGTCCCCCAATGGATCCTTCGAGAAAGAGATTTTACGGTAAGCAAACAAAAATCTACTTTTCTCTATCGGCTCCATTGGGGGACACAAACCGTGGGACGTACCAAAGCCGTCCCTTGGGTGGGCAGATAAGTAATCAGGCGGACGGCCGATCCACTGCCGCCTGCAACACTTTAAGACCCAGACTAGCATCAGCCGATGCGAAAGTACGGACTCGGTAAAACCTCGAGAAAGTGTGCAAAGATGACCAAGTAGCCGCCTTGCAAATCTGCGAGGCCGAGGCTCTATTCTGGAGAGCCCAGGATTCCCCAACAGAACGGGTAGAATGAGCCACAACCCTCAAAGGAGGAATCTTCCCCTTACAGCGATAGGCTTCCGAAATGGCGCACCGAATCCACCGAGAAATGGTGGCCTTGGAAGCAGGTTGTCCCTTGCAACGACCTTCCGTAAGGACGAAAAAGGAATCACACTGACGAAACAAAGTAGTGATGGAGAGATAAGACCGAACAGCCCAAACTACATCCAGCTTGTGTAGTAAGCGCTCCTTAGGATGAGAAGGAGCAGGACAAAAGGATGGGAGGACAATGTCCTCATTGAGATGAAAGGCAGAGACCACCTTAGGCAAAAAGGAAGGATCTGGCCGGAAAAAAACCTTATCCTGGTGGATCACCAGAAACTGAGAATGGCAGGAAAGAACTGCCAGTTCAGACACCCTCCGGATGGAGGTGATAGCAACAAGAAACGCCACTTTCCAAGAAAGGAGGAGTAGAGACACCTCTCTAAGGGGCTCAAAGGGTGCACCCTGGAGGGCACTCAGAACCAAATTCAAGTCCCATGGGGGAGAGGGTGACCGATAAGGAGCAGCGTGCGCCACTCCTTGCAGGAAAGTCTGGACATTAGAATTAGAAGCCAGGGGCCGCTGGAAAAGAACAGCAAGGGCCGAAACCTGACCTTTAAGGGAACTGAGAAACAACCCCAGTTCCAACCCCGACTGCAAAAAGGAGAGAAGACGGGGAACCGAGAAGGTTACCGGGGAGAAGTCCTGAGCTTTACACCAACGAAAATAAGACCGCCAAGTACGGTGGTAAATTCTTGCGGAGGAGGGCTTACGAGCCTTGAGCATGGTGTGAATAACTTGGGAAGAGAACCCACGGGCACTCAAAACCTGCGGTCTCAACCGCCATGCCGTCAAATGCAGCGACTGTAAATTGGGGTGGCAAAGAGGACCCTGAGAGAGTAGGTCCGGGCGGAGCGGAAGACGCAGAGGAGCGTCGTCCAGGAGCCTGACTACGTCAGCGTACCACGAGCTTCGGGGCCAATCTGGAGCTATCAGAATGGCGGGGACGTCCTCTGCCTTGAGCTTCCTCAGCACCCTGGGAAGGAGCGGAAGAGGAGGGAACAGATAGGGTAGGGCAAATCTCGCCCAAGGAATCACTAGGGCGTTCACGGCCAGAGCCTGAGGGTCCCGGGACTTGGACACAAACGGAAGGATCTTCCGATTGTGCTGGGACGCGAAGAGGTCCACGTCCGGAATGCCCCAGAGGTCGCAGAGCTGCGCGAAGACCTCCGGATGAAGAGACCACTCGTCGGGGTCGGGTAGGACCGACTGAGGAAGTCCGCTTCCCAGTTGAGCACTCCCGGAATGTGAATCGCCGGAATGGCCGGAACCTTGCTCTCCGCCCAGGTGAGAATCTTTGTCACCTCGGCCATGGCTGCCGAGCTGCGAGTGCCGTCCTGTCGATTTATGTACGCCACGGCCGTGGCGTTGTCCGACTGAACATGGACAGGACAGGACTGAAGACAAGACTCCCAATGAAGAAGACAAAGAAGAATTGCCCGTAATTCCAATATGTTTATCGGAAGAAGGGTCTCCGGGCGAGACCAGAGTCCCTGAACCGCCCAATCCCTGAACGGCTGGCATCCGTTGTAACAACCTGCCAGTGAAGGGGAAGAAACGACCGCCCTTGGAGAAGAAAGGGGGAGTGGAGCCACCAGAGCAGAGACTGACGGACCCTGCGAGGGAGAACAATCTGACGATCAAGGGACAGAGGAGACCTGTTCCATCGAGAGAGAATCGCCAGTTGAAGGGGGAGGTAATGAAACTGGGCAAAGGGTACGGCCTCCAAAGTTGCCACCATCCGACTCAGGACTTCCATACAAGTACGGATGGAGACTGATACCTGGGTCCGAAGGGAGTGCACCCGCAACTGGATAAATTCGGGCAGAGGCCGTGTCGAATCGAAGTCCAAGAAAGGTTAGAGACTGGGTAGGACGGAGAACTGACTTGTCCCGGTTGACCATCCACCCGAAGCGAGTCAGAGTGTGGAGAGTGATGTCCAGATTCTCCAGAGTCTGGGCTCTGGTTGGAGCCTTGATGAGAAGGTCGTCCAGATAGGGTATCACAGAGATTCCCCTCGACCGTAACAGGCCCATCACTGGCGCAAGGATCTTTGTAAAGACCCGAGGAGCCGTGGCTAGACCAAAGGGGTACAAATTGAAAGTGCCCCTCCGGAACCGCAAAGCGGAGGTACCGATGATGGTCTGGAAATATTGTCACATGGAGGTAGGCATCCTTGATGTCCACCGATGAAACAAACTCTCCTTGTTCCAAGGACGCCACCACCGAACGGAGAGATTCCATTCTGAAGTGGCGGATGAGAAGGTGACGGTTGAGACGCCTGAGGTCTAGGATTGGTCGCACAGAATCGTCCTTCTTGGGGACCACAAAAAGATTTGAATAGAAACCCCGAAAACGTTCCCCTGGAGGAACGGGGACGATAACCCCCTGGAGAAGCAGAGTCTGGAGAGCCGCTCGAAATTGCTTCGCCAGAGGAAGAGACCGGGGAGCCCGGGATCGAAAAAGCGATCCCTCGGAAGGGAGGCGAATTTGATCCGGTAACCGTTGGACACCACGTCCCTGACCCAAGAGTCCTGAATGTGTGAGGTCCAGGTGTCTCGGAAAAACAAGAGACGACCTCCCACCTGAAAAGAAACCGCGGGTGGGGGCCTCACTTCATGCAGAAGTGGGTATCGGTTGCCCGATTTGGGCGCAAAACGGCCGGACCGGTTGGAGTCCGACTTACAAGACGGGCGGGCCCAGAACGAGGGCGCCTGCCCAGACCCTTTACTGGTGCAGAGGTCCGAAAGGACCAAAAGGAAAAGGACTTCCTTTGGGAAGTAGGGCGAGCCTTATTTTGAGGTAACAAGGAACTCTTACCTCCCATTGCCTCAGAGATAATCTCATCAAGGCGTTTGCCAAGAAGACGGCCACCCATAAAGGGAAGCTCAGCGAGAGACCTTTTGGAAGCGGCATCCGCATTCCAAGCTTTAAGCCACAGAGCGGTGGAGAGCCGCTAGGTGACCCACAGCAAAGGCAGAACAACGGCTGACTGCATGGAAGCTGCGCATAGAAAGTCCCCAGCTTTAGCGCATTGAAGAGCCAGAGCAGATAGATCCACTGGGGGGGGGATCCCGCTAAGAAATCCTGATGGAGCTTTTGGCACCACTCCGACAGGGCCTTGGACACCCATGTCGTGGCGAAGATGGGAAGAGCCAGCTGCTTCAGAAGCTAACTTCGCCAAAGATTCTTCCTTCTTGTTCGTGGGATCCTTGAAGGCAGCCGCATCTGCCAGTGGCAGTGTAGAAGCCTTAGAGATCCGGGAGATTGGTGGATCCACTGGAGGAGGGGAACCACCTTAGTGACAAGATCCTTGTCAAATGGATAACGTTCTTGAATTGTCTTGATTCCCAGGAACCTATTGTCTGGATGTTTCCATGCGGATTCCAGAATGTCATCAAAGTCAGCGTGAGAGCTGAACCTTTGAGGTGCTGGCTTAGCACGATCAAAGGATACTCCTGGATTGACATCCGAAGATCCTGGGTCCTCCAAGTGAAAGGTGTCTCTTATGGCTGTCACCAATGAGTTCACCGTTGCAATTGAGTCTGAGCGGTCCTCAGTCAGATGCCGGCTCGGAAGCCTCGTCCACCAGTTCAACAGGGGAATGTGAATGAGTAGAGGCAGTCCTGGAGGGAGGCGACCCAGACAGGGTACACAGCTCTGGCGTGGCAGAGCTGTGACTCCGAGAACGTCCTCTGGAGGAGCGACGTTTGTGCCCAGATGAAAGGGGGGGGGGGGGGGAGCCGCGAGGGGAACGCTCACGTCTATCTGAAGTCTCAATGGAAGAGTCAGACGAGGTACCCCTAGCACAGTAACAGACCCCTTCACACTGAAAATCGTGCCCACGGCGCTGATTGGAGGCTGCTTCGCGCCTCTGAGAGCTCCCAGCCCTGTGGGCGGAGCTACAGACCGGCCGAGAAGAACTGTCATGGCGCCCGCTCCTTGTCCCGAGCGCCATGTCTACCCGCATATGCGCTCGGGGGAATAGAGCGGGCGGCCTAAACCCTGGCAGAGATGGCCGGCGAAGTGAAAGTAAGCCGGCGCTGAAGCGCCCGGCTCGTAGCAGCGCCGTGGCTTGTCAGCCGTGTATAAGGCGCTACCGGCAAAACGAAAGTAAGCCGGCGCTGAGAGCGCCCGGCCCGAAAACAGCGCCGCGGCTGACAGCCGCATATAAGGCGCTGAACGTAGTTGCACCAAAACACACACACCATAAGTAAAGTGCCCCATAATACATGCCCCATAAAGTAAAGTGCCCCATAATACATGCCCCCTCAGGTGACACTGCTCCCCCAGAATAAAGTACAGCCCATGTATAAGCCAGCACCATAACCTGAAGGTGGGCCAAAAACAGGGGGTCTCCAGAGGTTGCGAGTCCGTACCTATGGAGAAAAAGGGGGATACTTACCTAATGGAGTCTTCAGTCAGCTTTTTGTCCCTGCATCACGCCTAGCTGCTATGCGCGAGCGAGGAGAGCAGAGAAATAGGGGGACCCGGACCCATGAGGTACCAACCCAGACGCTGACCGTTGGCGAGGGGGTGAACAGTGCATATACGCAATGTCTGTGCCCCCTTACTCGCAATGGGGAAACAGGGAACCGGAGTCCCTGAGCCCCCACCTGAAAACAGAAAAGAAAAAGGAATTTAAAAAAACTAACACGTCCCTGTACTAGGAAAATAAAAAATCAGAAGACCTGGTCTGGAGAATTCCAGACCATGTCCACCTCCTTCAGACACTAAGCTTAAACTGACTAGCTCAGAGCCTGAAGGCGGGTATATCCTGCTGGGAGGAGCTGACTTTTTTGTTACCATAGTGTCACGCCTCCTAGAGACAGCAGCATACACCCATGGTCTGTGTCCCCCAATGGAGCCGATAGAGAAAAAATGTTTTCGACCGGAGTACCCCATTAAGGACCATTTTATTTTTACGTTTTCGTTTTTTCCTCCTTGCCTTCTAAAAATCAAAACTCCTTTATATTTTCCATCACAGATTAGTATGAGGGCTTGCTTTTTGCACGACCAGTTGTCCTTTGTAATGACATCACTCATTTTACGATAAAATGTACGGCACAACCCAAAAAAATAAATACTATTTGTTTGGGGAAATTGATAAGAAAACAGCAATTTTGCTAATTTTGGAAGGTTTTGTTTTCATACTGTACACTTCATGGTAAAATAGACATTTTCTTTATTCTGTGGGTCAATACCATTAAAATGATACCCATGATTACATACTTTTCTATTAATGTACCGCAAAAAAATAAATAAAAAAAACAAAATACAACCGCAAACTTTTTAACCAAATTAGTGTGTTTAAAATCCCTCTATTTTGCTGACCTATAACTTTCAATTTTCAGTATAAGCAGCGGTATGAGTGCTCATTTTTTGCACCATGATCTGTACTTATTTTTTTTGATACTACATTTGCATATCTAAAACTTAATACATTTTATCAATTTTTTTTAAATAAAAAGGTTATAAAAAATAATCTGCAATTTTGGACAATTTTTTTTTTTTTTTTTTTATGATCACCGTACTGGATAATTAAATGGGCACTGTCATGAAAAATAATTTTTGATATGTTGTAGTACTCAAGTACTACAACATATCTCTAATATACTTTTATTAAAAAAAATGCTTTTAAAACGTTTTAAAAGCAATTTGAAATTCGGCCACTAGGGGGCGCCCTCCTAGTGGCCGAATGCAGTGCAGAGTGACGTCACAGCAAAATTCCGACTGATTCCGGCAGGGCATCAGTCGAAATTTTGCGCAGGCGCAGTAACAGCCAGGGCTCCGCATCGGCTGACGGCCCTGCTGCAAGGTGCGGGCGGCGCGGGGGGATTGGCTGCTACAGCAAGGTGCGTGGAGTGCTGCTGTAAGGTACGGGGGGGATGGGGGGCGCTGCTGCAAGGTGCGGGGGGATGGGGGGCGCTGCTGCAAGGTACGAGCGGGATGGGGGGCGCTGCTGCAAGGTACGGGGGAGGATGGGGGGCGCTGCTGCAAGGTACGGGGGGGGGGGGGGTGTTTGGGTTTACTTACCGAGCGGCAGGAAGAGTCTCTCCCGCATCCGTCCCTCCCGCATCGGCTCCTGGCTCACTCCTTCCCCCATGAAACTCCTGTCCTGGGTGCCTCCAGTTGTTTTACCACTACAACTCCCAGCATGCCCTGACAGCCAATAGATGTCAGGGCATGCTGGGAGTTGTAGTGGTGAAACAGCTGGAGGCACCCTGTTGGGAGAACTAAGGGCGGAAGTCCCCCCCCAGCAGGCATCAGTGACGTGGTGCCTGCTGGGGAAGTCTGCCTGGTAGTGAGCACACTACCAGGCAGACTAAATGCCATTTTAAAAATAGTAAAAAAAATTAATAAAGGCAGGGAGGGTGTTAGGGATAGAAGGGCAATAGGCAGGGACAGAAAAAAAAAAATCATGATGGTGGGAGCTACCCTTTAACATTATATTTTAATAGTTCGGATATTTACGCACATACCAAATATATGTTTATAAGATTTTTGTATTGTTTAACTTTTTTTTTTTTTTTTTTTTTACACTCTTTGGGGTAAAATGGGGGGAAAAGGCACAATTTACATTTTTATTGGGGAAGGGGATTTTCAATTTTTTTTTTACTTTTATTTTTACACTTCAATAGTCCCCATAGGGGACTATCATTAGATTGCTAATACTGTTCAGTGTTATGCATAGGACATAGTACTGATCAGCATTATCGGTGATCTTCTGCTCTGGTCTGCTCGATCTCAGACTAGAGCAGAAGACCCCTGGAGACAGACGGAGGCAGGTAAGGGGACCTCTGTCCACCACCACAGAAGATCTGATCGCTGCGGGCGATCCGATCATGCATTTTTCTTACCGCACTCCCGCAGATGCCGTGATCTGTATTGAAGATAACGCGAGTGGCACAGCACTGCTCTCACTGGTGGACTCGATGTGGTATAGGTGGATGAATGTGAAATGAGGGTGGTGGTGCTCTGGTCAAAACTGTGGCACAGTTGATATAATGGAATGAAGACAAAAGATCAGACTGGCAGACTCACCACGATTCTCTTCTTTATTTGCTTCAGCAATGCATAGACAAATACTCACAAACTTGGGGGGTCAGGACGTGCAGTGGGGGGAC
This sequence comes from Hyla sarda, assembly GCF_029499605.1. Taxonomy (NCBI): domain Eukaryota; kingdom Metazoa; phylum Chordata; class Amphibia; order Anura; family Hylidae; genus Hyla; species Hyla sarda. The sequence continues at coordinate 591,893,406 of NC_079189.1, read as the reverse complement.
AAACTGGCAACAGACTCCGTTTCGCACGGACCACCGTGCTTCCTCCGGCCATCTGTATTGATCACGGCATCTGAGGGGTTAATGGCAGACATCCGCGCGACCGCGGATGTTGGCCATTACCTGCAGGTCCCTCCCTGCGATCGGCAGCCGGGAACTGCCGCACATGATTCGAGCACCGCTCCGATGCTCGTGGTCATGTACAGGACGTAAATGTACGTCCTGATGCGTTCATTACCACCGCACCAGGATGTACATTTACATCCTGAGTCGTTAAAGATGTTAGCTCCCCCGGCACAGGCTATACTCCCCCAGCAGGAGGCAGACACTCCAGCTCTTTCTGCAAGTTTCTGCTCTTTTTTAATTGTAGTTTATTTCATTCTCTCCTCTTTTAGGTGGGAAACAAAGACAATGCTATCTCCCGTTTCCTCTACCTGAGCAGGGCGGACGGTGTCCCCTCCACTGCAGAAAGAGAAGAAACTGTACCGACTTCACACAGAAATTTCCTGTCGGACTTTACATGAGAAACTTTCCCTTCAAAGTAGTTTGGACTCACCGTCCTCTGAAAACGAAAACTGAAGCACTGACGGGACAAGGAATGACAGCGCGCTCTTCGAGTGGTTGATTTTCCTGCACCTGGGACTAAACCATCCAGCGTCAGCCTATTGAAAAAAATAAATAAATACGTCAGAACACGCCAAGCGCCATATTGCTACTAAACTTACAGAAAAGCCATCACGACTGCTATATGGATCTCCCTCTTAGGCAGTGCTGGCAGCAAAGTAAAAACCTTAAGGGTACATTCATACAAGCGGATTTTCGCAGTGGATTTCGCTGCGGATGCGCTGGTGAAGGCCCGCTCTATGCTGTCTTTACATGTGCCTGCTCATAGCGGTAATACGCTGCTATGAGCAGACACACTGCGATGTGCGAGTCGCAGTATACTTGCACATGGCGGGAGCTCTCTGCCTAGCTCAGAGCAGGGAGAGCGGCCGCAATGTGAGAGTACGCCGTGCACATTGCTGCAGTGTGTCTGCCGGTCGCGGCGTATTGCTGCTACGAGCAGGAACATGTAAAGACATAGAGCGGGCCTTCACCAGCGGATCCGCAGCTTAAATCCGCTGTTGTGAACGTACCCTAAAGGAGTAGTCTGGTGCAGACTACTGCTGCTCCGTCCTGTCAGGGCTGCAAAAAAAGTGAAAAGAAACCATCACTCACCTTCCTGCGTTCCCGCGGAGCCCCACTACAGCTGATCGGTCCTCCGGTCCATCTTCTTCATACTTCCGTGTGAACGGATTGTCACACGGCGCTCAGCCTATCACCGGCCGCAGCGATTTCCTGCCTCGGCCCATGATAGGCTGAGCACCATGTGACGCTTCGCTCACACGGAAGTATGAAGAAGATGGACCGGAGGACCGATCAGCTGCAGTGGGGCTCCGCGGGAACCCAGGAAGGTGAGTGATTGTTTATTTTCATTTTTTTTGCAGCCCGGGCAGGACGGAGCAAGAGTAGTCTGCACCAGACGACTCCCTTAAAGGGGTACTTCGCCCCTAGACAACTTATCCCCTATCCAAAGGATAGGGGATAAGATGTCTGATTGCGGGGGTCCGGCTGCTGGAGGCCCCCGCAATCTCAGCTGCGGCACCCCAGACATCCAGTGCACAGAGGCTTGTGACATGCCCCCTCAATGCAAGTCTATGGGAGGGGGCGTGATGGCCGTCACGCCCCCTCCCATAGACTTGCATTGAGGGGGCCCTGCCGTGATATCACGAGCCTCCGTGCAGCACCCAATGCTGTAAACGAACGACGGGTGCAGCAAGGAGATCAGACATCTTATCTCCTATGCAAAGGATAAGATGTCTAGGGGTGGAGTACCCGCTTAAATACTTACGACCAGCAACATACACACAACATATACATTACTAGGGGTGACGTAAGTGCACATAAACCGCTACTAAACAGCCCTGATTCACTGGAGTGTAGTTTTCTTGTGGGTTTCGATTCCAGAAAGGTATTTTTCTATGGTATTTACAAAAATTTTCCCTACGAGCTGTCGGGGTTTCCAGAGCCAAAATCCACCACATTTTACATGGAAACATTAGGAAATATGTCAGGGCCATGTGCCCCTTTAGGCAGCCACGTCCCCTTTCTCCGGAGGCCATGCTCCATTTCGGGTTTTCTTCGGGAACTAAAATGTTCCGAACGCCGTTTTGACACCCATCTTGTCCCCTTCCATTGAGGGGCTTGGTCACGATGTAACAAGGGGCGTGGCCGACCCCCGCAGATCGAAAACAGCATTCGGAACATTTAATTCTGAATGCTGGTCAGTGGAGTACCCCTTTAAAAGGGTTATCCAGTGGGAGGGGTTTTAAAATTTTTTTTTTTTCCTTTCAATTTTAGCCACTTAAAAGTCTCCCAAAAAAATAAAATAAATAAATAATAATAAAAAAAAACAATAAAAAAAAAAACACAACAACGTACTTGCCTCCAGCTGTGCATCCGGTGTCCTGCTTCAGTCCCGGCTGCACGCCTCTTCCGCTCCAGAAATCGTGACTCCCAGGCCCGGAGTGACATCAGGGCCCAGAGTGTCTCACTGCCATTCACTGTGTAAGGCAGGCAGTGGGACACTCTGGGCCCTGGTGTCACGATTTCTAGGGAGGAAGAGGAGCGCAGTCCGGGACTGAAGCAGGACACTGGAGGAACAGCTTGAGGTAAGTAAATTTTTTAATCTTTATAGACTTAAAGGGGTAGTCTAGAGGTGAAAAACTTACCCCCTATCCTAAGGATAGGGGATAAGTTTGAGATCGCGGGGGTCCGACCGCTGGGGCCCCCTGCGATCTTTCTGTACGGGGGCCAGGTTCTCCGGCCAGATAGCGGGTGTCGACCTCCGCACGAAGCGGCGCTGACACGCCCCCTCAATACATCTCAATGGCAGAGCCGGAGATTGCAGAAGGCAGCGCTTCGGCTTTGCCATAGAGTTGTATTGAGGGGGCGTGTCGGCCGCCGCTTTGTGCGGAGGTCGACACGCCCCCTTCCCGCGGGCTGTCGGGGCTCCGTACAGGAGATCGCAGGGGGCCCCAGCGGTCGGACCCCCCGTGATCTCAAACTTATCCCCTATCCTTATGATAGGGGATAAGTTGTTCACCACTGGGTTCACCACTGGACTACTCCTTTAAGTGGCCAAAATTGAAAAAAAATTTAATAAAAAAAATAAAAAATCCCTCCCTCTCTGGCTACAGAACCCCCTGCTGGAGGCAAGTAATAGTTTTTTTTAATTTTTAATTTATTGAATTTTAAGTGGCCAAAGTTGTGAAAAACTCCCCCTGCTGCTGGAAAACCATTTTAATTTACTGATGACTCAAACACTTACCTGGTAAGCCACCTCATACAAGCAGCCATCTTTGCCAGATAGGAAGATGCGGCCATTGTTTGTGGACGTTATGGTTATCAAGTATGTGTTATCTGTTGATATGGAGTACAGGGGGTCGGGAAGGAGCTGCATTCCTACAGACAGGCTGTCATTGGGGTTTCCCACTATTAGACAAAAAGGAAAAATTTACTAAAATGTTAAAAGGGATATTTCAGGAAAAAAAACTTTTCTTTTTTAATATCAACTGGCTCCAGAAAGTTAAACAGATTTGTAAATTGGAAATGTAAAATATGTGTAGCTCACTTAGGATAAAATAAATAATATAGCTATATCTATAGCTACTGAAGAAAAGGCCCGCGGCCTTGAAACGCGTCTAGCCCATTATCTGCACCTTATCCATAAGTGTATATCACTTCAAATAGACTGTATCTGCCATATTCCAATTGCAACAGCTGGATGCCCGCGATTCCGGGACCACTGCTGCACGCGCGCTGTTAGCACCTTATTCACACGTGCAATCCGCACCACCTGTTACCTGCATCCTCTCACAGCCCCGGTCGGCAGAGTTACTCCTGGACATCATCCTCCCCAAGGCCGGACGCCTCCCGTGCCAGCCCAGGACACTCGGACCCCCGGAGATTCAGCCACTCACCCAGCATACCACCCAGGCGGGCATTGATATCCAGAGTGCCGGACTCAGCCGTGCCAGCCCGGACCCGAGGACTCCAAAGGAGGGTGAGTGGTGCTGTGCACCGAGACTTGACATCTTCATCGCTGACAGTGTTTGCCACATTGTCTGCATTACTTGTCCATGAATTTCCTATTGTAGCTATTGTGGCTACACTCACTACCATATATACCGTTACTCCGGATACACCCAAACTAATTGTGACTTTTCATTCTGGACATTTCTTGTGGATTTTTCATTGAAATATCCCTATGAATTATATGGACTGAGAACGTTTTCTCCTGATATATGCAGCAGATATTTAATTAATGAATTTTCTTTGGAGCTACTTACCCATCATATTTATTTCATTTTAATCCTACTATATTCTGTATTTTTTATTATATCTATTTTTTACCCAGTATATGCCATTCGTCTTTAGCAAGGGCCCTGCTAGGCGATTGGCCATATATATCCTTTTTATATAATAAAGACCATTTCTTGGATCCCATCTCCACTAGTCTTTTCCTTTTTCTCTCCCCTGTGCTTTTGAGGACTGGTTCACATACATATTTTGTATTTATAATTTCTACAGATTTGTAAATTACTTCTATTAAAAAAAAATCTTAATCCTTCCAATAATTATCAGCTGCTGAAGTTGTGTTGTTCTTTTCAGTCTAGCAACAGTGCTCTCTGCTGACACCTCTGTCTGTCTCGGGAATTGCACAGAGTAGAGTAGAACAGGTTTCCTATGGGAATTTGCTTTTACTCTGGACAGTTCCCGAGACAGATGTCATCAGCGAGAACTTAGACAGGAAAGAACAACTCAACTTCAGAAGCTCATAAGTACTGAAAGGATTAAGATTTTTTTTTATAAAAGTAATTTACAAATCTGTTTAACTTTCTGGAGCCAGTTGAGATTATATATATATTTATTATATATATATATATATATATATATATATATATATTTATTATATATATATATATATATATTTATTATATATATATATATTTATTATATATATATATATATATATTTATTATATATATATATATATATATATATATATATATATATATATATATATATATATATATATATATACACACACACACACACACACACACACACACACACACATACACATATTTGCCTGGATAACCCCTTTAAAGCACAGTTAAGAAAGTTATTCTAGAGTATACTGACCTGCCTGTAAGTTGGTGAAGCTTAATCCTAATACAATGACGTCTACAGGAGTCGCAAGAACGAGCAAATAGCGAATGTGAGGCTGGAATATACCTGCAAGACACAGACAGATGTGACATATAATCCATTTTAAGTGTCTAGATCAGCGTTTCCCAACCAGGGTGCCTCCAGGTCTTGCAAAACTACAACTCCCAGCATGCCTGGACAGCCAAAGGCTGTCCAGGCATGCTGGGAGTTGTAGTTTTGCAACATCTGGAGGCACCCTGGTTGGGAAACACTGGTCTAGATATCACAACAGACATAATACTCTTCTCTCTTACCGTCTCTAGGCTTCACAAGTCCAACTGAGAGTATAGTCTCACTGAGGCCATCAAAGTATGCCACGTCCCCTCTGACAAAGCAAATACATGGTTTTCACATAGGTGACCTCAAAGCAAACGGTACAGCGCCGTGACCCAAAACACGTGACTGTCCAACTTTAGAAAAAACTACAACACCCAGCATGCCTGGACAGCTGAAGGTTAAAGGGGTACTCCGCACCCCTAGACATCTTATCCTCTATCCAAAGGATAGGGGATAAGATGTCACATTGCGGGGGTCCCGCTGCTGGGGACCCCCTGGATCTCGGCTGCAGCACCCACCTGTACGGATTCCCCCTCACACCGGCAACGCTGGCGGCTTCGGATCCCGACCACAACGGATCCTCTGTGCCCGTTAGGCTCTGTTACAATAACGGACGTTAAAGGGGGTACTCCGGTGAAAAAAAAAATGTTTTTTTCTTATCAACTGGCTCCAGAAAGTTCAACAGATTTGTAAATTACTTCTACTAAAAAAATATATATTTATCCTTCCAGTACTTAGCTGCTGAAGTTGAGTTGTTCTTTTCTGTCTGACCACAGTGCTCTCTGCTGACACCTCTGTCTGTCTCAGGAACTGTCCAGAGCAGGAGAGGTTTGCTATAGGGATTTGCTCCGACTCTGGACAGTTCCTGAGACTGACAGAGGTGTCAGCAGAGAGCACTGCAGTCAGACAGAAAAGAACAACTCAACTTCAGCAGCTGACAAGTACTGGCAGGATTACGATTTTTTTTTATGGAAGAAATTTACAAATCTATTTAACTTTCTGGAGCCGGTTAATATGAAAAAATACCCCTTTAACCCCCTTAACGACGCTGGACGTAAATGTACATCCTGGTGCAGTGGTACTTAACGCACCAGGAAGTACATTTACGTCCTGTACATAACCGCGAGCATCAGAGCAATGCACGGCAGGTCCCGGCTGCTGATAGCAGCCAGGGACCCGCCGGTAATGGCGGACATCCGCGATCATCCGCCATTAACCCCTCAGATGCCGTGATCAAACAGATCAAGGCATCTGCAGTCACTAAAATGGATGATTGGATCGCCCGCAGCACTGCGGCGGCGATCCAATCATCCAGAACGGCAGACGGAGATCCCCTTACCTGCCTCCGCTGCCTTCCACGGGTCTTCTGCTCTGGTCTGAGATCGAGCAGACCAGAGCAGAAGATCACCGATAATACTGATCAGTGCTATGTCCGTTACATAGCACCAAACAGTATTAGCAATCAACTGATTGCTATAAATAGTCCTCTATGGGGGGGGACTATTAAAGTGTTAAAATAAAAGTAAAATAAGTAGAAAATAAAAGTAAAAAGAAATGTGAAAAAACCCCTCCCCCAATAAAAAATGTAAATTGTCTGTTTTTCCCCCCAAAAAGTGTAAACATTTTTTTTTTTAAATAACCATATTTGGTATTGCCGCGTGCGTAAATATCCGAACTATTAAAATATAATGTTAATTATCCCGTTCAGTGAACGGCATGAACGTAAAAAAAAAATTGCTGCTTTTTTTAATTTATTTTTTTTATAACATTTTATTCCAAACAAAATTGATAAAAAAAAAAATGCATTAAAAGTTTTATATATGCAAGTGCGGTATCAAAAAAAATGTACAGACCACGGCGCAAAAAAATGAGCCCTCATATCACCGCCTATATGGAAAAATGAAAAAGTTATAGGTCAGCAAAATAGAGGGATTTTAAACGCACTCATTTGGTTAAAAAGTTAGCAATTTTTTTTAAGGGGTACTGCGAACCTAAACATCTTATCCCCTATCCAAAGGATAGGGGATAAGATGTCAGATCGCGGGGGTCCCGCCCACCTGTTGCGGCTTCCGGAAACGCTGGAGGCTTCTGCTCCCGGCGACGGGAGATCGTGACGTCACGACTCTGCCCCCGTGTGACGTCACGCCCGCCCCTCAATGCAAGTCTATGGGATGGGGTGTGACAGCTATCACGCCCCCCTCCCATAGACTTGTATTGAGGAGGCGGGGCGTGACGTCACACGGGGCGGAGTTGTGACATCACGATCTCACGTCACCGTGGTCGGGAGCCGAAGCCTCCAGCGTTTCCGGAAACCGCAACAGGTGGGCGCTGCATCCGAGGTCGCGGGGGTCCCCAACGGCGGGACCCCCGCGTTCTTACATCTTATCCCCTATCCTTTGGATCGGGTATTTTTGAGACTGTATCGGGTAATTTTGAGACTGTATTTCATTTATTTTCCCCTCAAACTACAAACCATGGTCTAAGAAATGACCTGACCAAAGTCACTGGCTGAACTTGGTTGGCTCAATTAAATGAATAGGGTCCGAAATGGGTCTAGCTACTGTATACCCCAACTGTAATGTGAACGCACCATTATGGTCAATTCACACGGCGGAATTTCACCTTCAATGAAAGCCCAATACACTTCTATGGGATTCCACACTCCCGTTGACACTTCGGAATTTCCGCTTGCGGAAATTCCGAAGTGTCAACGGAATTGCGGAATCCCATAGAAGTGCATTGGGCTTTCATTTAAAAGGGGTACTCCAGTGGAAAACATTTTTGTTTTTAAATCAACTGGTCCCAGAAAGTTAAACAGGTGTAAATTATTCTATTTAAAATTCTTTACCCTTCCAGTACTTATTAGCAGCTGTATGCTACAGAGGAAATTATTTTCTTTTTGAATTTCTTTTTTGTCTTCTCCACAGTGCTCTCTGCTGACACCTGATGCCCGTACCAGGAACTGTCCAGAGCAGGAGAAAATCCCCATAGCAAACCTATGCTGCTCTGGACAGTTCTTGACACGAACAGAGGTGTCAGCAGAGAGCACTGTGGACAAGACAAAAAAGAAATTCAAAAACAAAAGAACTTCCTCTGTAGGATACAGCTGCTAATAAGTACTGGAAAGATTAAGATTTTTAAATAGAAATAATTTACAAATCTGTTTTCTGGCACCGTTCATAAAAAAATACAAAAAAAAAAATAAGAGTTTTCCACCGGAGTACCCCTTTAACATGGAATTCCGCCATGTGAATAGACCCTTAGGCCACGTGCACATGATGGATTTTCAAAGCTGAATCTGGTGGGAAAATTAGTAAAATTCTGCTTGCCATTGCAGCAGGAGCCCATTGCTTTCAATAGGATTCTGCTGCACTGCGCACAAGGCGGAATTTGGGATTTCCTGCCATAGAAAGAAGCCTTTGTCGAAAGAACTGACCTGCCAATTATTTTGCCAAAATCTGCTCGGAAATGCATCGCCGGACAGTGCATTTCCGAGCGGTCCTAGTGCCGACATTTTCTCTGGCGCCAGCTATTTGCAGAATGTCCGCCTGTGTTTTCCAGGTGGACGTTCCGTAAATTTTCCGCTGTGTAAACATTTCCATGCTTTTTTTGTTCTATTCCCATCTCCCAAATATTTCTATAAAACAAAATATATTCACATACCAGCCATTTCTCTCTCTCTCCACTTACCCCTCCTCGTAATTCCACATGAAAATATCGCTGTCGATGGTCAGCCAAGCCCGGCTAATTTCAGGAAACACACCCATCATGCAATTGCACTGCATACCTACAATCGTTATGTAAGGAGCAAACATTTGTGAAACCGCATAGTATCGGGCAATTGTTTACACTACGGAATGTCCAAAGGAAAATCTCAGTGCGGACATTGCGGAGACTGCGAAACCGCACAGGAATGCGCTGTCTCATAGAGGGTTAAGTATTTAATGCGTTGGTTCAACAGGTTCATTCTTTGTGCGGACATGGAAATCGGAATTTCTGTGCCAGAAACATCTGGCATGGAAATTCCGCTGTGTGCGCAGCAAAGCAGAATCCTGTTGAATTCAAATCTTCTGCAGCGGAAACTCTGTGCAGAATTCTGACGTGTGAACATAACCTAATTATATTGTTTAGTATTATGGAGGTGAAGAATACAAGGCAGAGCTTGTCAGGCTGCATTCACACCACGTTTTCGCAATACAGTTCCCGTATCAGGTTTTTGATGAAAAACAGATTCCTCAAAACCGGACTAAACTGTATCAAAATGTGTGTACAAATTTCAACCTGTATACGGTTAAAAAAAACGTATACGGTTTGAAAAATGATGTCCGGTTGCATCCGTTTTTTAAGAAAAAAAAATGTATACGTTTTTAACTTTTCACTCCATTTTAAATAAAGTTTCACTTGTTTGATTGAAATTCAAGAAAAAAAAACTGTGCAAAGTCAAAAACCGTATGGTATCGTACGCACATAAGGTTCTAGACGGTTCCCATTGACCCCCGTGTTAAAAAAATTTAAAAAAAGTATACGGTTTAATACGGTTTTTCACCTGGACCAAAAGACGTGGTGGTAGACTACGGTTTTGGGTATGGGGAAAAAAGAATGGACAAAACCGTATAAGACGCAAAACAGAAGAAACCGGATGATGCGTTTGACATACGGTTTACAATGTTAAGTCAATGCTAGGGATCGACCGATATCGATTTCTTAGGACCGATACCGATAATCTGTCACCTTTCAGGCCGATAGCTTATACCGATATTTCGGTATAAGTTATCGGCTATTTCAACCCCCCCCGGCGGGGCAGAAGCCGTTGCAGATCAATGATTTAAAGCGGGCGCTTTAAGTCAATGAACTGCAGCGGCTTTTGCCGGGCCAGAGACCGCCGCCGCCACTCTCTTCTCTCCCCCTGCCTGTCCGGGGGTCCTGAGTCTAACCACCACAGTTGCCCCATGGCCTCTCCCTCCCCCCCCCCATCCTCTGCCCACATACCGCCGCTGCCCCATCCCAGGTGTTATAATTACCTGTTCCCTGGGTCCGCGATCCCTCTGGCTCTGTCGGCGTCCTGCGCTGTCACTGTGCGCACTGCCAGTGACGACGCGTTGGGGACGTCACTCGTCATTGCGCAGCGCACATCAACAGCGCAGGAGCCAGAAGGATTGCCGACCCCGGGAACAGGTAACTATAACACCTGGGATGGGGCGGCGGCGGTACGTGGGCAGAGGATGGGGGAGGCGATGGGCAAGCGGCATGTGGCCAGAGGATGGGGGAGGCAATGGGGCGGCGACGGTCGTCTCTGGCCGGGGCATTATCTGCAAGGTAATTGCCGATACCGATAATGTCCAAAATGGTGATTATTGGCGGATAATATGGGCCAAACCGATAATCGGTTGATCCCTAGTCAATGCATACGGTTTTCTATACGGTTCCGTACGGTTTTTAACTTGAAACCGTATACGGGAACTGTATAGCAAAATCATGGTGTGGGAACTGGGTTCAATAGCGATCAGCAGGAAAGTGAAAGCAGCTTTAGGCATGAACGAAGATTTTGCAGCAATACGACACGTGGATTGGCCAAGATCTGACTGCTGGGAATATTTCAATATTATAAAGTCATATTGCCAGGAGGTAAAGACTAGAGATGAGCAAACTTACAGTAAATTCGATTCGTCACGAACTTCTCGGCTCGGCAGTTGATGACTTTTCCTGCATAAATTAGTTCAGCCTTCAGGTGCTCCGGTGGGCTGGAAAAGGTGGATACAGTCCTAGGAAAGAGTCTCCTAGGACTGTATCCACCTTTTCCAGCCCACGGGAGCACCTGAAAGCTGAACTAATTTATGCAGGAAAAGTCATCAACTGCCGAGTCGAGAAGTTCGTGACGAATCGAATTTACTGTAAGTTCGCTCATCTCTAGTAAAGACTATAGACCAGTGTTTCCCAACCAGCGTGCCTCCAGCTGTTGCAAAATTACAACTCCCGGAATGCCTGGACAGCCGAAGGCTGTCCAGGCATTCCGAGAGTTGTAGTTTTGCAACATCTGGAGGCACCCTGGTTGGGAAACACTGCTATAGACGTTTGGCAAAAGTATCCCTAGCAAATCCGATCATAGCTGGACCGGCACCATTCTCTATGCTGAGAAAAGATAAGGCACCTTGATGTCAATAAGGGTGCGCTCACACGGCCGTCTGTCCCCGTTTTTTAATCCCCGTTTCGGTTTCGTTCTTGCAAAACTGTTTAAAAAAAAAAGAAAATCCCATTCATGTCAGTGGGATTTTTTTTTTTTTTTTTTTTACAATCAGTTTACATCTGTTTGTACCCGTCTGCACTCATTTCCATTTTTTTTTTGACGGCACGTGCAGTATTGTTTCTTCCGTCAAAAAGCAAAGAAAAAACGGATACAGTAAATTTAACATTGAAGTCTATGGAAAACCGATGAGCTTTCGTTTTTTTCAATCCGATCTTACTTCTGAGCATGCTCAGACCAAAATGAATAAATAAAATAAATAAATGTATATTTTTTTGGTTTATTAACAGAACAATAAAGGATCAAAATGGATACAAACGGATGACATCCGTTTGCATCCGTTATTGTCCGTTTTTTTTTCCAAGCCCCTTTTTTTTTTGGCGGGAGAAGAATGGGACAGGCCTAAGGCAATGACATACCCCATGATAGACCAGCCAGCACTCTTCTCTGTACTGATAACCCCAAAACAGACATTTGACTTTTAAAGGGGTACTCCGCTGCTAGACCTCTTATCCCCTATGCAAAGGATAGGGGATAAGATGTCCGATCGCAGGGGGGGGGGGGGGGGAGTCCTGCTGCTTGGAGGCACCCATGATCTCCTACTTCTAAACAAACGGTGGGCTCCCGCGGCAGTGATCATGACGTCACGCCACGCCCCCTCCATTCATATCAATGTCCGACACGCCCCCTCCCATAGACATGAATGGATGGGATGTGGCTGTGACATCACAATCACTGCCTCCGACTCAAAACAAAATATTCAGAACGCTGGAGCACCGGAGTAACCCTTTAAAGGGGTATTCCAGGAAAAAACTTTTTTTCTTTTATCAACTGGCTCCAGAAAGTTAAAACAGATTTGTAAATGACTTCTATTAAAAATTTTTAATCCTTCCAATAATTATCAGCTGCTGAAGTTGAGTTGTTCTTTTCCGTCTAGCAACCGTGCTCTCTGCTGACATCTCTGCTTGTCTCGGGAACTGCACAGAGTGGAAGAGGATTGCAATGGGGATTTGTTTCTAAAATGGGCGGTTCCCGAGACACGTGTCATCATAGAGCACTTAGACAGAAAGAACAACTCAACTTCAGCAGTTCATAAGTACTGAAAGGATTAAGATTTTTTTAATAGAATTAATTTACAAATTGTTTAACTTTCTGGAGCCAGTTGATATATAAAAAAAAGTTTTTTTCCTGGATAATCCCTTTAAGGTAAAGCTACCTGAAAATGTGGCGAGTACTGACTTACATACTCCGCTACAGGACAGAGGATTCTATTTAGGCCCCTTTCACACTATACATTCATCCGTTTTTAAACATCCGTTATAAAGTTCCGTTACGAAAACCCTGAAAATCGGCCATTACAAAATCCCATTATAGTCTATGGGATTTTTATATTATCCGTTTTAACCCGTCATATCCCATTATTTATAACGGACATTATTTTGTGACGGGAGAAAATAAAGGGAGAAATAGCGCATGCGTTATTTCTTCCGTTCTTTCTCTCGTCACAAAATAACGTCCGTTATTAATAACGGGCTAAAACGGGTTAAAACGGATAATATAAAAATCCCATAGACTATAATGGGATTTTGTAATGGCCGATTTTCAGGGTTTTCGTAACGGAACTTTATAACGGATCTTTAAAGGGCACCTTTCATCAAAAAAACTTTTGATATTATTATAGATTAATGTGTGCAGAATAACATTCCAATAGCATGTTATTAAAAAATATGCTTCTTTCTATTTAATTTTCCACTTTGAAAAAATGACCAATAGGGGTCTCCCTACCAGTCCTTTTTTATTTTTATTTTTTTATAGATTTCAGACTCATGCTGGAGTCCTAAATCTCAGACTGCAGCCGGGACACAGACAAACTCAGCACTGCTCCCTGCCAGGGAGTTTGTCTGTGTCCCGGCTGCAGTCTGAGATTTAGGACTCCAGCATGAGTCTGAAATCTATAAAAAAATAAAATAAAATAAAAAAAATTTAAGAAAAAGGACTGGTAGGGAGACCCCTATTGGTCATTTTTTCAAAGTGGAAAATTAAATAGAAAGAAGCATATTTTTTAATAACATGCTATTGTAAAGTTATTCTGCATACATTAATCTATAATATATCAAAAGTTTTTTTGATGATAGGTACCCTTTAAAAACGGATGAATGTATAGTGTGAAAGGGGCCTTGGATGCAGGGCCTCTTTATTGTGTACTATAATATAAAGTTATACAATAGGATACGTCCAAACTGTTCGACCAGCTCCGGGGGTAGCGGCACTCTGCGGATGGCGCTGAGCTCTGGCAGGCTGGGGATGCTCACCAGACTCGGGCCCTGCAGGGGATAATCCATTTCTGACATCCCCGACACCGTGGGACAATCTGCAACACAAAACAAAGCAATAAATACACGGATGAGCGCGTACACTAGCAGCAGCTCTAACGTTGTACATTGACATTAGGTGGCTGTTTAGGAGAAGATGCAGTAAAAATTGGTAATAATTTAAAAGGGAAACTGACAGCTGGTTCACCTGCACTAAACACTAGAGTTGAGCGAATTTACAGTAAATTCGATTAGTCACGAACTTCTCGGCTCAGCAGTTGATGTCTTTTCCTGCATAAATGAGTTCAGCTTTCAGGTGCTCCGGTGGGCTGGAAAAGGTGGATACAGTCCTAGGAGACTCTTTCCTAGGACTGTGTTCACCTTTTCCAGCCCACCGGAGCACCTGAAAGCTGAACTCATTTATGCAGGAAAAGTCATCAACTGCCGAGCCGAGAAGTTCGTGACGAATCGAATTTACTGTAAATTCGCTCATCTCTGCTAAACACAATACAAAGGATGGTAGCGCATATAAACGGGAGATATAACTGACTGCGATCAGTGCCGTCATTCTGGAGATACAAGAAGTATCAGGTCTCGCTGCTAATATGCTAATGGAATGCTGCACAATGGAGGCGGGAGTTGGCACACATGCGGTTCTGAACACGTCAGCTGGTTTGTTTTCTTCTATAGTTAACTAGTATTCATTATTTACCGGAGAACCCTATAGATCTTGTTTCTATATTCGCAACGGATCCTAATAGAACTTGTATCTCCTGAAAGGTGGCGCTGTTCAGAGTACGTGTATCGGATTAGTACAGGTAACCGGCTACAATGTTTCCCTAACACAATCTCTCCATTGTCCCTCCCTCACCCGTCACCCCTTCCCCTCCAGCTACTTTCTCTTTCCTTATCGCCCTCTCTCCCAGTCACCTTTTTTCCTGTCATCCTTACTCCCATCACCATCTCTCCTCCAGTCACTCATCTTCTCTCCCCCCATCTTAATCCTTCCAGTACTTATCAGCTGCTGTTAACTACAGAGAAAGTTCTTTTCTTTTTGAAATTCTTTTCTGCCTGACCACAGTGCTCTCTGCTGACACCTCTGTCCATGTCAGGAACTGTCCAGAGTAGGAGCAAATCTCCATAGCAAACCTCTCCTGATCTGGACAGTTCCTAAAATGGACAGAGGCATCAGCAGAGAGCACTGTGGTCAGGCAGAAAAGAATTTCAAAAAGAAAAGGACAGCAGCTGATAAGTACTGGAAGGATTAAGATTTTTTTTTAATAGAAGTAATTTACAAATCTGTTTAACTTTCTGGCACCAGTTGATTTAAAATACATTGTTTTCCTCTGGAGTACCCCTTTAACTCTCTCCAGCCACTCTTTTCTTCAGTCACTCTCTCTCCCATCACTCGCTCTTCTCCCTCTCTCCTCCAGACATGCTTCTCCCATCACCCTCTTTTCTTCAGTTACTCTCTCTTCCATAAACCTCTCTCTCCCATCACCCTTTCTACTCCAGTCACTCACTCTCATCGTCCTCTCTCCTCTTCAGTTGCTCTCTTTCCCCTTAAGTCACACACTATTCTCCCGCCACCCCTCCTCCAGACGCGCTCTCCAGTATCTCCCTAGATGCTCTCTCCCCCATCACCCTCCCCCCTCCAGTTGCTCTCTCTCTCCCCCCCATCGCCCTCTCCCCTCCAGTTGCTCTCTCTCCCCCCCATCGCCCTCTCCCCTCCAGTTGCTCTCCCCCCCCATCGCCCTCTCCCCTCCAGTTGCTCTCCCCCCCCATCGCCCTCTCCCCTCCAGTTGCTCTCCCCCCCCATCGCCCTCTCCCCTCCAGTTGCTCTCCCCCCCCATCGCCCTCTTCCCCTCCAGTTGCTCTCCCCCCCCATCGCCCTCTCCCCTCCAGTTGCTCTCCCCCCCCCCCCCATCGCCCTCTCCCCTCCAGTTGCTCTCCCCCCCCCCCCACTCGCCCTCTACCCTCCAGTTGCTCTCTCCCCCATCATCCTCTACCCTCCAATTGCTCTCTCCCCCATCACCCTCTACCTCCAGTTGCTCTCTCCCCCATCATCCTCTACCCTCCAGTTGCTCTCTCCCCCATCATCCTCTACCCTCCAGTTGCTCTCTCCCCCATCATCCTCTACCCTCCAGTTGCTCTCTCCCCCATCATCCTCTACCCTCCAGTTGCTCTCTCCCCCATCATCCTCTACCCTCCAGTTGCTCTCTCCCCCCATCATCCTCTACCCTCCAGTTGCTCTCTCCCCCCATCATCCTCTACCCTCCAGTTGCTCTCTCCCCCCATCATCCTCTTACCCTCCAGTTGCTCTCTCCCCCCATCATCCTCTACCCTCCAGTTGCTCTCTCCCCCATCATCCTCTACCCTCCAGTTGCTCTCTCCCCCATCACCCTCTACCTCCAGTTACTCTCTCCCCCCAGTTGCTCTCTCCCCATCACCCTCTACCTCCAGTTGCTCTCTCCCCCCCAGTTGCTCTCTCCCCATCACCCTCTACCTCCAGTTGCTCTCTCCCCCCCAGTTGCTCTCTCCCCATCACCCTCTACCTCCAGTTGCTCTCTCCCCCCCAGTTGCTCTCTCCCCCATCACCCTCTACCTCCAGTTGCTCTCTCCCCCCATCACCCTCTACCTCCAGTTGCTCTCTCCCCTCCAGTTGCTCTCTCCCCCTCCAGTTGCTCTCTCTCCCCCCCAATTGCTCTCTCCCCCATCACCCTCTACCTCCAGTTGCTCTCTCCCCCATCATCCTCTACCCTCCCAGTTGCTCTCTCCCCCATCATCCTCTACCCTCCAGTTGCTCTCTCCCCATCATCCCTCTACCCTCCAGTTGCTCTCTCCCCCCATCATCCTCTACCCTCCAGTTGCTCTCTCCCCCATCATCCTCTACCCTCCAGTTGCTCTCTCCCCCCATCATCCTCTACCCTCCAGTTGCTCTCTCCCCCCATCATCCTCTACCCTCCAGTTGCTCTCTCCCCCCCATCATCCTCTACCCTCCAGTTGCTCTCTCCCCCCATCATCCTCTACCCTCCAGTTGCTCTCTCCCCCCATCATCCTCTACCCTCCAGTTGCTCTCTCCCCCATCATCCTCTACCCTCCAGTTGCTCTCTCCCCCCATCATCCTCTACCCTCCAGTTGCTCTCATCCCCCCCATCCTCTACCCTCCAGTTGCTCTCTCCCCCATCATCCTCTACCCTCCAGTTGCTCTCTCCCCCCATCCCTCTACCCTCCAGTTGCTCTCTCTCCCCCATCCTCTACCCTCCAGTTGCTCTCTCCCCCATCATCCTCTACCCTCCAGTTGCTCTCTCCCCCCATCATCCTCTACCCTCCAGTTGCTCTCTCCCCCCATCATCCTCTACCCTCCAGTTGCTCTCTCCCCCCATCATCCTCTACCCTCCAGTTGCTCTCTCCCCCATCATCCTCTACCCTCCAGTTGCTCTCTCCCCCATCATCCTCTACCCTCCAGTTGCTCTCTCCCCCCATCATCCTCTACCCTCCAGTTGCTCTCTCCCCCATCATCCTCTACCCTCCAGTTGCTCTCTCCCCCATCATCCTCTACCCTCCAGTTGCTCTCTCCCCCATCATCCTCTACCCTCCAGTTGCTCTCTCCCCCATCATCCTCTACCCTCCAATTGCTCTCTCCCCCATCACCCTCTACCTCCAGTTGCTCTCTCCCCCATCATCCTCTACCCTCTAGTTGCTCTCTCCCCCCCCATCGCCCTCTCCCCTCCAGTTGCTCTCTCTCCCCCATCACCCTCTACCCTCCAGTTGCTCTCTCCCCCATCATCCTCTACCCTCCAGTTGCTCTCTCCCCCATCATCCTCTACCCTCCAGTTGCTCTCTCCCCCATCATCCTCTACCCTCCAGTTGCTCTCTCCCCCATCATCCTCTACCCTCCAGTTGCTCTCTCCCCAGTACTCCACACAATTCCCGCAGTCTCCCACTTACTATAGGCCGGGACATTGAGGAAGTCGGACAGGTCGGGGTAGGCTCTCTCCTCCTGCAGTAACCGGTCTATAACTCTTCCGGCTGCCTCCAGTGATTCCTGCATGGCGGCGGTGGCTGCCGGGGCCCCCGGAGCTGCACTCGGCATTCTGCTGGCACTGTACACCTATCGGATAATTAATCTAATCAGGAAGTAACACGGATCAAGTTCTGGGACGGGACTTCCAGCTGAGGGCGCTACGTTCTGTTCAAAACAACATGCGACCCGCGCAAACCGCTCTACGAAAGCACGCTGCGGGAATGACGTCATCACAGCGCGACCGCCTGTCAAGCTATTGGGTAGTGCAGGAACCCTTGGTGCATTCTGATGACGTCCCGTCTCCTAGGAGACAGCTTACCACCCAGCGGCCATGTTAGTTGTGGGCAAGTTGTTTTGTGCATCTTATTAAGTTATAAATAGTAAATGTTTAGACACATTTGGTAGATTTAGTGCAGTTATTTGTGGATGTTGTATGCAGTTTATTACTCGCGTATCATAAAGGAAATACACGCCATAGACCGGGAAAGTTTGTCCCATGCAGCTTCCTGTAGCCGGGTCAGGAACTCTCTGGAGGGGCGGAGTCTTTACTGTGGAGCGTGTGGAAGGCTGGAGCAGATACAACAACACAAGGTGCTGGGGAAGGGGAAAACATTATATACTGGTGGTATATGGCACTGTTATGTGGGTACTCTGTGGTGGTATATGGCACTGTTATGTGGGCACTCTGTGGTGGTATATGGCACTGTTATGTAGGTATTCTGTGGTGGTGGTATATGGCACTGTTATGTGGGTTCTCAGTGGTTTTATATGGCTCTGTTATGTGGGTAATCTGTGGTGGTATATGCACTGTTATGTGGGTACTCTGTGGTGGTATATGGCACTGTTATGTAGGTATTCTGTGGTGGTGGTATATGGCACTGTTGTGTGGGTTCTCAGTGGTTTTATATGGCTCTGTTATGTGGGTACTCTGTGGTGGTATATGGCACTGTTATGTAGGTATTCTGTGGTGGTGGTATATGGCACTGTTATGTAGGTATTCTGTGGTGGTGGTATATGGCACTGTTGTGTGGGTTCTCAGTGGTTTTATATGGCTCTGTTATGTGGGTAATCTGTGGTGGTATATGGCACTGTTATGTAGGTATTCTGTGGTGGTGGTATATGGCACTGTTATGTGGGTGTTCTGTGGTGGTGGTATATGGCACTGTTATGTGGGTGTTCTGTGGTGGTATATGGCACTGTTATGTGGGCACTCTGTGGTGGTATATGGCACTGTTATGTGGGTACTCTGTGGTGGTATATGCACTGTTATGTGGGTACTCTGTGGTGGTATATGGCACTGTTTTATGTGGGTTCTCTGTGGTGGTATATGGCACTGTTATGTGGGTTCTCTGTGGTGGTATATGGCACTGTTATGTGGGTTCTCTGTGGTGGTATATGGCACTGTTATGTGGGTACTCTGTATTGGTATATGGCACTGTTATGTGGGTACTCTGTGGTTGTATATGGCACTGTTATGTGGGCACTCTGTGGTGGTATATGGCACTGTTATGTGGGCACTCTGTGGTGGTATATGGCACTGTTATGTGGGTACTCTGTGGTGGTATATGCACTGTTATGTGGGTACTCTGTGGTGGTATATGGCACTGTTATGTGGGTACTCTGTGGTGGTATATGGCACTGTTATGTGGGTTCTCTGTGGTGGTATATAGCACTGTTATGTGGGTTCTCTGTGGTGGTATATGGCACTGTTATGTGGGCACTCTGTGGTGGTATATGGCACTGTTATGTGGGTACTCTGTATTGGTATATGGCACTGTTATGTGGGTACTCTGTGGTGGTATATGGCACTGTTATGTGGGCACTCTGGTGGTATATGGCACTGTTATGTGGGCACTCTGGTGGTTTATGGCACTGTTATGTGGGCACTCTGTGGTGGTATATGGCACTGTTATGTGGGCACTCTGTGGTGGTATATGGCACTGTTATGTGGGTACTCTGTGGTGGTATATGGCACTGTTATGTAGGTATTCTGTGGTGGTGGTATTAGGCACTGTTATGTGGGTATTCAGTGGTGGTATATGGCACTGTTATGTGGGCACTCTGTGGTGGTATATGGCACTGTTATGTGGGCACTCTGTGGTGGTATATGGCACTGTTATGTAGGTATTCTGTGGTGGTGGTATATGACACTGTTGTCTGGGTTCTCTGTGGTTTTATATGGCTCTGTTATGTGGGCACTCTGTGGTGGTATATGGCACTGTTGTGTAGGTATTCTGTGGTGGTGGTATATGACACTGTTGTGTGGGTTCTCTGTGGTTTTATATGGCTCTGTTATGTGGGCACTCTGTGGTGGTATATGGCACTGTTATGTGGGCACTCTGTGGTGGTATATGGCACTGTTATGTGGGCACTCTGTGGTGGTATATTGCACTGTTATGTGGGCACTCTGTGGTGGTATATTGCACTGTTATGTGGGCACTCTGTGGTGGTATATGGCACTGTTATGTAGGTATTCTGTGGTGGTATATGGCACTGTTATGTAGGTATTCTGTGGTGGTATATGGCACTGTTATGTAGGTATTTTGTGGTGGTGGTGGTGGTATATGACACTGTTGTCTGGGTTCTCTGTGGTTTTATATGGCTCTGTTATGTGGGCACTCTGTGGTGGTATATGGCACTGTTGTGTGGGTTCTCAGTGGTTTAATATGGCACTGTTGTGTGGGTTCTCTGTGGTGGTATATGGCACTGTTATGTGGGCACTCTGTGGTGGTATATGGCACTGTTATGTAGGTATTCTGTGGTGGTGGTATATGGCACTGTTATGTAGGTATTCTGTGGTGGTGGTATACGGCACTGTTGTGTGGGTTCTCTGTGGTGGTATATGGCACTGTTTTATAGGTATTCTTTGGTGGTATATGGCACTGTTGTGTGGGTTCTCTGTGGTGGTATATGGCACTGGTATGTGGTTATTGTGTGGTGGTATTATATGGCATTGCTGTGTGGTAGCTCTTTGGAGGTATTATGTGGCACTGTTATATGTGCGCTCTGTGACTGCACTATATGGCACATTATAGAACTGTTATGTGGGAGCTCTGTGGTGGTGTGTTATGGCACTGTTATATAGGTAATCTGTGCTGGTAATACTTGATATAGTACAACACTGTTATGTGGGTGCTCTTTGGTGGTGTGTTATGGCACTGTTATATAGGTAATCTGTGCTGGTAATACTTGATATAGTACAACACTGTTACATGGGAGCTCTGTGGAGGTATTATGTGGCACTGTTACATGTGCGCTCTGTGACGGTACTATATGGCACATTATAAAACTGTTATGTGGGAGCTCTGTGGTGGTGTGTTATGGCACTGTTATGTGGGAGCTCTGTGGTGGTGTGTTATGGCACTGTTGTGTGGGTGCTCTGTGGTGGTGTGTTATGGCACTGTTATATAGGTAATCTGTGCTGGTAATACTTGATATAGTACAACACTGTTATGTGGGTGCTCTTTGGGGTTATTTCTTGGTACAGAATGTATCTTTTTTGATGTATTACTTGTCACAGTTTTAGAGCATTAGATGTTAGTGGTACTTTGCACATTATAGCACTGTTATATGTGCACTATTGGAGTTAGGAAAGGGGGGTGGTGTTATTAGTACAGTATGGCACTGTTATGGGGGCACCATGTATTGTATTTAGAGAACTCTATTGTGGTGGTATTTTTGCACAGTATGTTTTGTTTTTGCACTGTATAGTGATATTGTTTTGCACTGTGTGGTGGTTTTTGTACATCACTGTACTAGGCTACTTCAGTTTAACTTCATCCTTTTCCGCCATGACACTCTGAGTGTTCCTTTGACACAGCACAACTCCCAGGCTGACAACATAGTCAGGGAGTAGTGTCCCCATGGACAGGAGAGAGTTAAAGCATAACTATCATGAAATCTTGGTGCAATAACCTGCACACAGCCTTTGTACTATGTGCAGGTGGTGGGTATAGCAATGTTTTTACCTGAAATTTGGCGGCTTTCATGACGCCCAAAAAGCTTTCAATCAAAGCCACTGACGGTCGGATAGGCGTGGCGCGAGGTAAGCAATGCCACGCCACCCCCACCCCTAACCTGTACTGATTGACACACAGGTCCCAGCGCATGCGCCCTTCAGCTAATCTAACGTGCTGTGTGTCATCCAGCAATCGCTCGCTCCCGCCGCTGTCTTCCTCCTCAGTGCGCCTGCGCAGAGCAGCGTGCGACCAGGTTAGTTCTCGATACTAAGTGCAGAGAGGAAGCGCGTTCTCTGCACCTAGCACTGCGCAGACGCACTGAGGAGGAAGACAGCGGCGGGAGCGAGCGCTTGCTTGATGACACACAGCACATTAGATTAGCTGAAGGGCGCATGCGCTGGGACCTGTGTGTCAATCACACAGCGGTACCGCCGCTTACATATGGGGTAGGCGTGACAGCGACAGGGGATCGCGTACCTCACGCCATGCCTATCCGACCTTCAGTGGCTTTGATTAAAAGCATATTTTGGCATCACGAAAGCCGCCAAATATCATAGTACAAAGACTGTGTGCAGGTTATTGCACCAAGATTTCATGACAGTTGCGCTTTAACCCTATAAACATCGGGCTATGTCCAGCGGGCGCCTCTTTATCATTCACTTGGGGGTTTTGTACAGCCTTGAATTCCGTTTTTCACATGTTCTTCTTTTTTCATCCTAGTTGTCACCATGGATGGTTCTGAAGACTCCAATGTAGCTGAAGCCATGGGATTCTCTGGGTTTGGTGAGTTACTTTAGTAAGGATTATAGATATTAATGGAGAAAAAAAATATACGGTGGCTAGAGATGAGCGAACTTACAGTAAATTCGATTCGTCACAAACTTCTCGGCTCGGCAGTTGATGACTTATCCTGCATAAATTAGTTCAGCTTTCAGGTGCTCCCGTGGGCTGGAAAAGGTGGATACATTCCTAGGAAAGAGTCTCCTAGGACTGTATCCACCTTTTCCAGCCCACCGGAGCACCTGAAAGCTGAACTAATTTATGCAGGAAAAGTCATCAACTGCCGAGCCAAGAAGTTTGTGACGAATCGAATTAACTGTAAGTTCGCTCATCTCTAATGGCGGCACATCTATATGAATAGATTTAAAAAAAAAAAAAAAAAAATATATATATATATATATATATATATATATATATATATATTAAAAAAATAAAAAAAAATTATATAAAACCAAAGAATAAGTTGGCCAGCACTATAGATTCCAAACTATTGTAAAGACCTGGCTTACAGGTGCAGGCTGCTGGGCTAAATATACAGCAACAGGAGAATACAGCAGCACACTGCTAGCACAAAGATATAGATGAAACATGAGTATATAGATGAAACATGAAAAGCTATACAGCTGTAATGCAATAAATGAAAATATGAAACTATGAAATTATGAGGTACTTAGCTTGCAAATATATATATATATATATATATATATATATATATACACAGATCGTTATTATACGTCATAGCAACCTCTTCCTAGTAGGTCCTTAAAGGCGTACTCCGCTGCTCAGCGTTTGAAACAAACTGTTCTGAAAGCCGGAGCCGGCGGCGGGAGCTCGTGACGTCGTAGCCCCGCCCCCTCAATGCAAGTCTATGGGAGGGGGCGTGACGGCCGTCACGCCCCCTCCCATAGACTTGCATTGAGGGGGCGGGGTGTGACTTCATGAGGGTGCGTTGCTATGACGTCACGAGCTCCTGGCGCCAGCTCCAGCATTCTGAACAGTTTGTTCCAACTGCTGAACAGCGGAGTACGCCTTTAACATAATATAGCGTGGCGCTAAGTGGTGACCAGTGCTCATAAGGGGTCTCAGGGGCAAAGCTACCCTAATGCTGCCCAACCTAGCCATAGATTCTGGGCCACCCCACCCCACATTATTTACACTAACCAAAAATCCCTAAGGGGCTCCCAGTGTCAGCAGTACAAAAAAAAAAAAACAATTTCCCTTAAGGCTTCCTCCCCAAAGGGACTAATTTTACTTTTATTGTTTCTCCTTGTGCTGCCTTCGCAATGTATTTTACATGCTTGGCACTCAGCAGGGTCTGTTCCTTTAAGACCCTCCATTTTCTTGAAGCCTAGAGGCGGGCCTTCTCTCTAAAGCATAGGACTAGCTCCGGCATGTCTCATTCATTCCAGCTCCAGCCACCACAGTGACCAGATCCACAGGACTTCTTAAAGCTAATACAGACTGCAAATCTGATAAATACCAAAGCCTGTGAGTACGGAATTGTTAGTTAGCCTGTGTAGAGAGATGCTAGGCATTTGTAGATAGATAATGTGTTTTCAGTGTGTAGTAAGTGAGCACATGTTAGACCCTATCTATGTATTAGCTATGCATAATGTAAGGCACTTGAATAGCCATGCTTATATTTGTCTTTCATATGTTTGTTTTACAGTTTTACCGCACTTTCATTATATCTCAGTAAAGATTACATCAGTTAAGCAAACCAGCGTGTCTTTCCTTGAGATTCGGTATAAACTTGATGTGAAGCTGTGTCCACGAGACAGCGGAGACATTATAGTAAAAAGGCTTTTAAAACGTTATCAGAAGCAGTTAATCAGCTTTGAATCGTCCGCAGCAGTAAAAAAGACTCATAAATCCTGTGCCCTGCAGTCTGTGTCGGAGTAAGGGCGCGAAGCACTAGAAAGTGAAACTAATTCTCTCACGTGCTATATCACCGCTGTGCTGTGTCCAGTCATCATCATTATCTACGCTGCCAGCTAAATCAAGATGCAGAACCCAGAGAACAGCACTCTGACAGTTAACCCTCAATGCTCCTATAAAGAGGAAGACACCTTGCCAAGAAGTAGATCTAGGTGCACAACATTGTCTAGAGCGTCCAGTCAAACAAATCTAACTTCGGTTAGCGCCGATGCATCAAGATTTAAACGCCATAGTTCTAGACACTCAAGCACCACCAACCTGTCATCCGCTAGCGCCATAGCAACTAAGGCAAGAGCGAAAGCAGAGGCAGCTTGTGCAATGGCGTCCTATGCAAAGCAGGAAGCTGAATTGATGAAAGAACAAGCTGAAGTGCAAGCATCTTTACACTTACTGCAACAGCAGAAAAACGCTGCAGCAGCCTTAGCCGAGGCAGAAGTTCTCACAAGGGCTGCCGAAGCTCAGTTCGCTGACATAGAAACCCAGATGTCACCCCTCAGCGCAAGCCAACGTACCCGTGAGTACATACAGTCACAAGCAACCATGTACACTGACCAGCAGTTCAATTATGCACCAAGACCATCAATAAGCAACTTTGATACTATGCAACACTGCAAGACTGAATTAGAACCTCAGGGTAGGAAGTCAAGTGGTTGCATGCTCAGAGACCAATCTGCCAACCTGACAAGAGTGCAAACGGATGCTGATGTACTCCCTCCTCAAGCAAATACAAGTCTGGATTATAGCAGAAAGACTTACAACAGAGGAGAACAAAGCAGACTTAGTCAAGTACCTCATCAGCCTTACCAGCCGCAGCCATACCCTGAGTTTACACCCAGGAAGTATTCACCAGATGCAGCAAGAGCTACAGAGGTAGCAAGATTCCTGATGCGCCGTGAGATAGTGAGCGCTGGTCTCATGAAATTCGATGACCGTCCAGAAAACTACTGGGCCTGGAAGTCATCTTTCCTAAGCGGTACCCAAGACTTAGATCTGACAGACAGAGAAAAGCTTGATCTGCTCGTCAAATGGCTAGGAACAGAGTCCACTGAGCAAGCCCAAAGAATCAGATCAGTACATGTTCATGACGCAGCAGCAGGACTTGCAATGGTGTGGAGGAGACTAGAACACTGCTATGGGTCACCTGAAGTGATTGAAGATGCTCTTCTGAAGAGGATAGAAAACTATCCAAGAATGACAAACAAAGACAATCAAAAGCTGAGAGGGTTTGGGGACCTACTCTTAGAAATAGAAGCCGCTAAGTCTAGTGGATATCTGCCAGGTCTCTCATACTTAGATACAGCACGTGGAGTTGATCCCATAATCGAGAAACTTCCTTTCAACTTGCAAGAAAGGTGGGTCACTCAAGCATCAAGATACAAGAAAGATCATCGAGTCGCATTTCCACCATTTGCCTTCCTTGCTGAATTCATCGTAGACCAAGCTGAAACACGCAATGATCCAAGCTTTGCTTTCCTGAACAAGAGAACTGCAAGCTCCCCAAAGGTAGAGCAAAAACATCCAACGCCTTACAAAGAACGCAGAGCAACAGTTTCTGTACGGAAGACAGAAGTCTCGCCTGAGTCTGCAGTCAATCAGGAAGACAACACAAGTAAGAAAGTTGAGGAGCCAGACAAAATATGTCTTATCCACAACAAGCCTCATCCACTAAGAAAATGTCGCAGTTTCAGAAGTAAGACATTAGAAGAGCGCAAAGCTTACCTTAAAGACAATCACATTTGTTTCAGATGTTGCGCTTCAATTCAGCATCTTGCAAAAGACTGTACAAAAACAATAAAATGCACAGAGTGCAACAGTGACAAACACCTGTCAGCACTGCACCCAGGACCACCACCATGGAAACAAGAAGTTCCAGCAACTCAAGAAGATCATGGTGGGGAGCAAGGCGAGAGTACAACGCCAGCAGTAACCTCAAAGTGTACTGAGATCTGTACAGAGCAGGGCCGCCCCAGATCATGTTCCAAGATATGCTTAGTCAAGGTGTATCCTGCAGGCTTCAGAGAAAAAGCAATCAAGATGTACACAGTCTTGGATGAACAGAGTAACAGATCTCTGGCAAAAACAGAGTTCTTTGACCTCTTCGGTGACAAAGGAAGTCCAACTCCATACACCCTGAAGACTTGTTCTGGAGTTGTAGAGACAACAGGGAGAAGAGCAAACAACTACATCATTGAGTCATTAGATGGAAAGACAAAGGTGACTCTTCCTACCCTCATAGAATGTGATGAGATACCAGACGACAGGTCAGAGATCCCCACACCTGAAGTTGCTCGTCATCACCCCCATCTGGTGCGAATAGCAGACCAGATACCAGCACTAGATCCAGATGCTGCAATCATCCTTCTACTTGGGAGAGATATCCTCAGACTGCACAAAGTCAGAGAACAGTACAATGGGCCACACAATGCACCATTTGCACAACGCCTTGATCTCGGATGGGTCATCGTTGGAGAAGTATGTCTAGACGGACTCCACAAACCAGAAAAGGTAAATGTCTACAGAACACATCTGTTACAGAATGGTCGTACATCTTGTCTTTGCCCATGTACCAACAGTCTACACATTAAAGAGAGACTTGTAAACCCAACACATCATCGGAGTATCCAGAGGTGCATGGAAGACTTAGCCTCAACTGGAGATACAGATGAACTGGGCTGTAAGGTGTTTGAAAGAACACGAGATGACGACAAGCTAGCACCCTCGGTGGAAGATACTCTCTTCCTTGAGATTATGGACAGGGAAGTCTTCAGAGACAAATCAGGCAGCTGGGTAGCCCCTCTACCCTTCCGGTCACCACGCCATCGCCTTCCTGACAACAAGGTACAAGCAGAGAAACGCTTCACCTCGTTGCAGCACATGCTACAAAGAAAGCCAAATATGAAGAAACACTTCCAAGCCTTCATGCAGAAGATCTTTGATAACGATCAAGCTGAAAGGGCACCACCACTACAAGAGAACCAAGAACACTGGTACTTACCAATATTTGGGGTGTACCATCCTCAGAAACCAGGCCAGATACGCGTAGTATTTGACTCTAGTGCGAAACACCAAGGCATCTCACTAAATGATGTCCTTCTCAGCGGACCTGACCTGAACAACACACTCCTTGGAGTACTCATCAGGTTCAGAAAAGAACTCGTAGCAGTGACAGCAGACGTACAACAGATGTTCTACTGTTTCCTTGTTCGTGAAGATCACAGAGACTACTTAAGGTTCCTGTGGTATGCAGACAATGACTTTAACAAAGAAATCACAGAGTACAGGATGAAGGTACATGTGTTTGGAAACAGTCCTTCTCCAGCTGTAGCTATCTACAACCTGAGACGAGCAGCACAGCAAGGTGAAAGACATGGTCAAGAAGCCACACAGTTCGTCATGAAGAACTTCTACGTAGATGATGGACTTGCTTCTTTCTCCAGCAACGAAGAAGCTATCAACGTCCTGAAAAGTACAAGAGAAATGTTGGCAGAATCCAACATAAGACTGAACAAGGTAGCTTCCAACAGCAACAGAGTCATGGAAGCATTTCCAATGGAAGACCGTGCTAAAGACCTCAAAGACTTGGATCTAGGAACAGAATCACCACCCTTGCAAAGAAGTCTTGGGATTAGTTGGGACCTGAAGACTGACAGTTTCACCTTCAGGGTCTCCAGAGAAGAGAAGCCATTCACAAAAAGAGGTGTCCTATCTACAGTCAACAGTCTTTACGACCCCCTGGGGTTCGTAGCACCCATCATCATGCAAGGTAAAGCTCTTTTGAGACAGATCACTACTGAGCAAGAACAAAGTGACTGGGACATACCTCTACCTGAAGAGAAGGAAATGCAGTGGAAGTTGTGGAAAGACTCATTGTTAGAGCTTGAACAACTCAACATCCCTAGACCATACGTATCTGTTTCCTTGTCTGCTACAAAGAGAAGAGAAATATGCATATTCTCTGACGCCTCCACTATGGCTATCGCATCTGTCGCCTACCTTAGGGTAATAGACACTGAGGGACAAAGCCATGTCGGGTTCCTCATGGGAAAATCTAAGCTGGCTCCCAGACCGGCTCACACTGTCCCACGTCTAGAACTTTGTGCTGCTGTCTTAGCTGTAGAAATGGCAGACATGATTACAACAGAACTGGACATCGAGATCCATGCAATGAACTTTTATACAGACAGCAAGATTGTGTTAGGATATATTCACAATGCTTCAAGAAGATTTTATACATACGTGGCCAACAGAGTGACACGTATCAGAAAGTCTACAAGTCCAGAACAGTGGCATTACATCAGCACTGACAAGAACCCCGCTGATCATGGGACAAGACTAGTGCCAGCCGCTGCGCTCAAGCAAACTAACTGGTTTGTAGGTCCATCCTTTCTTCGTAAACCAGAAACCAAAGAAAATACTCAGGTAGAGACCTTTCAGCTCATAGAACCAGATCAAGACAAAGAGGTAAGACCTCAAGTGACAGTTTGTAGGACTATAGTTACAAGAGACAGTCTGGGCGCTCATAGATTTGAAAGGTTTTCCAGCTGGAAGTCGCTGACCCGTGCAATCGGAAAACTTATCTGTCTAGCCAGATCCTCCTGCAGAGCTACCAATACTGATCAGCATAGCAATGACCACCTTGAACAAGCCAAGGTCACGATCATCAGATGCATCCAGCAGGAAGTCTTTAAAGAAGAAATCCAAAGCCTTATGAAAAAGGAAGAGATTTCTCGACACAATACGCTAAAGAAGTTGAACCCTATCCTCGACGAAGATGGAGTGTTAAGAATTGGAGGTCGCTTGTCGGCAGCAGATACAACTATCCAAGAGAGACATCCCTTCATCATACCCAAAAATCATCACATCGCTCTTCTTCTGGTGAGACATTATCACGAGCAAGTCGCACATCAAGGTCGACACTTCACTGAAGGAGCGGTACGGTCAGCAGGGTTGTGGATCATAGGAGGTAAGAGACTAGTCTCCAGTGTGATCAGCAAATGCGTGACCTGCAAGAAGATTAGAGGGAAACTTGAAGTTCAGAAGATGTCAAACTTACCTGCGGACAGACTTTCTTCAGATCCTCCATTCACTCACGTAGGTCTAGACGTTTTTGGCCCTTGGAACATCTCTTCTCGCAAGACCAGAGGAGGCAGTGCCGAGAGTAAACGTTGGGCTGTTCTGTTCTCCTGCCTGAGTACCAGAGCAGTTCACATTGAAGTGATTGAATCTTTATCCACTTCAAGTTTCATCAATGCCTTGAGAAGATTCTTCTCTATCCGAGGACCAGCAAAATTGATTCGTTCAGACCGTGGCACAAACTTTATTGGGGCTTGCAAAGAGTTGAAGATCATTTCTACAGACTCTGAAACAGGTTCCTATCTTCAAAACCAAGGATGCACTTGGACTTTTAATCCTCCACACGCATCGCATATGGGAGGAGCCTGGGAGAGGATGATAGGAGTAGCTCGTCGCATTCTGGATGCCATGCTCCTGAAGGTTGGGTCTACTCGCCTCACACATGAAGCTTTGACTACGCTAATGGCTGAAGTCATGGCCATTATGAACGCCAGACCTTTGGTTCCAGTGTCCACAGATCCGGAGATGCCGGCAGTCTTGACACCTGCAATGCTGTTGACTCAGAAGATGGAACCAGTGACAGCCCCCACAGGAGACTTTGACCTCAAGGACTTGTACACCAAGCAATGGAAACAAGTTCAAAGTCTTGCGGACATTTTCTGGAAGAGATGGAGACAGGAATACCTGGTGACACTCCAGCCACGCAAGAAATGGCAAGATGACAAGCCCAATTTACAAGTTGGAGACTTTGTCCTACTGAAAGACTCTCAGGCCCACAGGAACGAGTGGCCTATTGGACTCATTGTGGGGACTGATCCTAGTAGTGATGCTAGAGTTAGAAAGGTTGAAGTTAGGATTGTTAGACAGGGCATTCCCAAAGTGTATGCAAGGCCAATTTCTGAAGTAGTTTTACTTCTGTCCAAGGGTTAGTGGCATAACAAAAAGTATGCCAGGTGGGGAGTGTGCTGCCTTCGCAATGTATTTTACATGCTTGGCACTCAGCAGGGTCTGTTCCTTTAAGACCCTCCATTTTCTTGAAGCCTAGAGGCGGGCCTTCTCTCTAAAGCATAGGACTAGCTCCGGCATGTCTCATTCATTCCAGCTCCAGCCACCACAGTGACCAGATCCACAGGACTTCTTAAAGCTAATACAGACTGCAAATCTGATAAATACCAAAGCCTGTGAGTACGGAATTGTTAGTTAGCCTGTGTAGAGAGATGCTAGGCATTTGTAGATAGATAATGTGTTTTCAGTGTGTAGTAAGTGAGCACATGTTAGACCCTATCTATGTATTAGCTATGCATAATGTAAGGCACTTGAATAGCCATGCTTATATTTGTCTTTCATATGTTTGTTTTACAGTTTTACCGCACTTTCATTATATCTCAGTAAAGATTACATCAGTTAAGCAAACCAGCGTGTCTTTCCTTGAGATTCGGTATAAACTTGATGTGAAGCTGTGTCCACGAGACAGCGGAGACATTATACTCCTATAAAATATCTAAATCCACGTGTGGAAAAAAAATACAGAAACTGTGGGGGAGATTTATCAAAACCTGTCCAGTGGAAAAGTTGCTGAGTTGCCCATAGCAACCAATCAGATCCCTTCTTTCATTTTCAGAGGCCTTTTCAAAATGAAAGACGCGATCTGATTGGTTGCTATGGGCAACTTGACAACTTTTCCTCTGGACAGGTTTTGATAAATCTCCCCCTGTGTGTTTAAAATCACAGCATAGAACGAGTGGTCTATTCAGTAATAATTACTTCACAGGTATATATTACGGTATACAGAAGAGATCCACTTAAAGGGGTTATCCAGGGAAAAACTTTTTTTGTTATTTATTTTTTTTATAAATCAACTGGCTCCAGAAAGTTAAACAGATTTGTAAATTACTTCTATTAAAAAAAATCTTAACCCTTTCAGTACTTATGAGCTGCTGAAGTTGGGTTGTTCTTTTCTGTCTAAGTGCTCTCTGATGACACGTGTCCAGAGTAGAAGAAAATCCCCATAGCAAACCTCTTCTGCTCTGTGCAGTTCCCGAGACAAGCAGAGATGTCAGCAGAGAGCACTGTTGCCAGACAGAAAAGAACAACTCCACTTCAGCAGTTGATAATTATTGAAAGGATTAAGATTTTTTAATAGAAGTAATTTACAAATCTGTTTAACTTTCTGGAGCCAGTTGATATATATAAAAAAAAAAAAAGAGAATTTTCCTGTAATACTCCTTTTAATATACTCTCACTGTATTAAGACTACTTTTGGAGTATACTTTCTCTCTATATCTCTGTATTGTGAATTCTTTGGATCTTCTGCTCAAACCCTTATTGCCACTCTAAGAAGGCCTCCTAGCAGCATTATTTGAGTGGATGAGGCAGATATCTGACAAAGTAAAACAAAAAATTAGGATAGAAATCACAAAAATTAGAGGATAGCAATCAATGAAGGTCACATGTCTAAATGCACAAATATCCTGTGGTTCTCAGCAGATAACCTGAGCATTTCTTTGTTATAAACTTAAACACTCCCTGTTGTGATCTCTTCTTATCTAACTCCGTATTATAACTCTCAGGCAAGAAAGCGCGGACGTTCGACCTGGAGGCCATGTTTGAGCAAACTCGTAGGACAGCCATAGAAAGGAGCAGGAAAACACTCGGTAAGTGAAGCACTAAACAATGGAATGAAAGTCACATGAATGTTTGCCAGTGTCAGTCTGCCAACTTTTCGGCGTCTTCCTGAAACAGTCATGCAGAAATCTTTATATATATATATATATATTTATTTATTTTATTTATTTTATTTATTTATTTATTTATTTTTTTTTTTTGCTGGAGATAATCTGGCATGTGGGGCTTAGTCAGTGAGCGGGACTTGATCTTCAGAAAGGACTGAGTGGGGGGAGGCTCCTGCTGCAGCCAGTTTTCTTACAGCCAGTCACAGGACAGTGAGGAATAAAGGACCTGGCTGATTTTCTGGGACATATCAAAGGTCTTTTATAAATATGTGATCATTTTTTTTTTAACCCTTTCCTGACATCTGACATACGTATACAACAAATGTCTGAATGGGTTGTATAGTTTCGGACTTGGAAGTATTGTCCCAGTCCTATGACCAGTATAACCCTTATCTGTATAGCAAGCTTTTGTCTTGCGTCGTGTTTTCCTGTATAAACTCCTTTCATGTTTGATCATATAATTTATGTATAATTTTTGTGTCCAAACAGAAGCAAAAGAAGCCGAAGAAAAATCACAGACAAGTCCAGTGTCCAGGACTGGGGCATCTGGCTCTGGGATGAAAAAGGAGAGACAGTCCAGCTCCAGGTATGTACTGTTCAGCCATGTACAATAGGTTAGATGGCATGTCGATCTAGCTGCAACTTGTGGGCTTGGCTGTCATTAAAGGTGCACTCTTATCCCCTATCCTAAGGATAGGGGATAAGATGGCTGATCGAGGGGGTCCTGCTGCTGGGGACCCCCGCGATCTCCATACTGCACCCAGCTAGGGCTGGGCGGTATGACCAAATTTGTGTATCACAGTATTTTTTGAACTTTTGGCGGTTCCACGGTATATAACGGTATTTCCTAGTCTCCCCCATATTAATTATCAGTCCACATCCCTATCGGGGTAAATACTCACATATCACCCGCATGCGCTGCTCTCCTTGTCCTGTTTGTTGTGGCTGCCGGTGCTGATACTCTATACTGTGCGGTATCCCTATGCCCGGGCTGCAAAAGGTAAACAAAATAAACTTTAACGCACCTACGTCGGCCTTACACTGGGGAAGGGAACGTCTGACAGCCGTCAGCCTATCACCGGCCGCAGTGATGTTCCGTCTCGGCCGATGATAAGCTGAGCCCACTGTCATGTAAGAAGCCGGCTTCTTACATGACAGTGGGCTCAGCCTATCACCGGCCGAGGTGGAACATCACTGCGGCCGGTGATAGGCTGACGGCTGTCCGACGTTCCCGTCCCCAGGAAACAAGTGAGGCCGGTACCGGACAAACGGGAGGTGAGTTAAAGTTTATTTTGTTTATTTTTTGCAGCCCGGGCATAGGGATACTGCACAGTATAGAGCAGTGGTCTCCAACCTGCGGACCTCCAGATGTTGCAATCCAGTTTTGCAACATCGGGAGGTCCGCAGGTTGGAGACCACTGGTATAGTGTGTCAGCCGCAACTGGCGGCCGCAACAAACAGGACGAGGAGGGTAGCGCATGCGGGTGACATGTGAGTAGTACCCTGAAGGGGACAGCGCTGGGCTGGGCTACTAATTAATTGGGGTGGGCAGAACAGTGCTCGCGGGTCAAATAGGATTAGTAATAAGCTAATAGCTAATAAGTACTGGAAGAATTAAGATTTTTTTAATAGAAGTAATTTATAAATCTAACAAAGAAGCAAGAAGTGAACTCGGCACTACTGTATCTGTTCACGGGCTACAAAAAGGACACGGGGATCGCGGTTTCTGCTAGACGAACTCGGGTGGTGCTCAGACTATATGCAAAGTTCAATGAAACTTGATAGTAGAAAGAAGAAAACAGTCGACAACCCACCACGCTGATTCACGTGAGATCCTTCTTTATTGCGGCATACTCACAAATAAATGCATGGGAGAGACAGACAAGACGGGGGGTACAACAGGTAGGCAATGGAACCGTTTCACACGGTGGACGTGCTTCTTCGGGCCTCAGTTGCAAAATGTGACACCAGATCATTAAATACAGGTAACCAAACAGTTCAACCTATCCAAGATGATTAGTGAGCGAAGGGTATCGTAAGCCAGTTGCTAAAAACACTCTCCTGCACTTTACCAGCTCCCATCCGGAAGCCGTGAAAAAAGGAATCCCGTACGGACAGTTAGTTCGCCTAAGAAGAAATAATATGTCTGAAGAGACTTATAGGTTACAGGCGGACGAACTGCAAAATCGTTTATGGGAAAGACAGTATCCCGAGGAACTAACACTGTCTGCCAGATTACGTGCAGACAAGTGTAAGAGAGCAGACCTTTTGTAATACAAAAACCGCAAGTCAACAATCCAAAATACTGATAATGATAAACGGTTTGTATTTGTATTTAAGAACTCCCCCATTAATAACATCATAGACCAAGCAGTCAGGCGCAATTGGTTTATTATTGAGAATGATGAAACTTTGAATACAATCACAACTAGAAAGCTTTTAATAACCTATAAGAAAAATATAACATCAGGTAACACTGTGAAAAAGAAGCAAAAAAAGAAAAAGGTAGAATCTTGGCTTAAAAGTGGAACCCCAATAGGGAATTATCCCTGTAATAGTTGCAATTTTTGCAAATATAATACAAGACAAAAAAGTATGCGGTTGGGCGGCCACTTGCATATGGTGAATTCATTGATCACTTGTAGATCTAAGTTTGTCGTGTATGTCATTTTTTTTTCCGTGTGGATATTTTTATATCGATAAAACGATTAGGCAACTATTTAATCGCATCAGAGAACATATGTATTTGTTACGTACCCGCAATGGAGCTCCCCGCCTTATTAATCATGTTGTCAAATCCCACGGTACAAATCCTGACGTACTGACATTTGCCGGGCTGGAAAAGGTGGAGCCGAAACCAGGTATCTCCTTAGATAAGTTTCTCTTACAAAGAGAAACTTACTGGATATTAAAAACGGATGCATGTGGCCCTTTGGGCCTTAACGATAAGGTCGATTTGGCCCCTTGTTTTTAATTTTTGCACTTACTCGTTTTTTAACTCACATGATCTAGGTAGGTCAGTACCATTTTTTGGTTGCCACCCCCTATGTCATCATCACACACGTAGTCATCTTGGATAGGTTGAACTGTTTGGTTACCTGTATTTAATGATCTTGTGTCACATTTTGCAACTGAGGCCCGAAGAAGCACGTTCACCGTGTGAAACGGTTCCGTTGCCTACCTGTTGTACCCCCCCGTCTTGTCTGTCTCTCCCCTGCATATATTTGTGAGTATGCCGCAATAAAGAAGGATCTCATGTGAACCAGCGTGGTGAGTTACCGACTGTTTTCTTCTTTCTACTATCTAATTTATAAATCTGTTTTAATTTTCTGGCACCAGAAAATTAAACAGATTTAACAATGATACAACTATAGAAAACCCAAATAACAACACCACACTGACCATTCTACGACTGCCCATCCATATTAATTCAGTAATACCACCCTTCTACTACTACATAAAACCCATAAAACTTGAGAAACCTTGGCGTTGGTGTGCGGGCTCAGGTATGTCCTTCATATAAGGATATACTGGCTAATGTCTCAATTTTACATCAGTTTTGTGGGTTAGTTAATGTCATTGTTTACATCTACCACAGTAGTGAACCTATATTGTGGTCCACAAATTCAGGACCTCCACCCCAGCGTTGGTGCACAACTGCACTTGGGGTTGAGGATCGCCTGCCATTTCAGACCACGTCAATGTACCCACTATGCTAAGACCAATATTCCCCCGTACAGTGACCATAAGGTGTTAGATACCAGCTCTGCACATGCTGTGCACACCTTATAAGGCTAAATTCACATCAGAGCTCCATTTACAGAATCCATTCAAATAGCAAGAGATTAGTGGGGAAAAAATGCAAGCGGTAATCCTGCTAATAACTGGGCACCAGACGGACTCCATTAAAGTCACTGGGATCCGTTGGTTTTCCGTTGTGCATTGGACCATCCAGCTCTGTTTTTGTCATGAACAGCGTTTGTGAGGGAAACCCTGAATGCAGATGTGCACGGACACACGCCAAAAAGATTACAGCGCAGTAACATCCAGTGACTACAGGTTATCCAGTCTTCTCCATCTGGCGCAGAAAGCCATAAAGACATTATTTTCTGCCACAATTTGTTTCTGCAGAGTTTGTTGCCTAGAAGTCTAGTTTCTGGTGCACACTATGCACATACCGTCTTTTTAGGGATTTGTGCACTTCCCTTATTCCAGTCCTCCTCCAATCTCTGCCCGCCACCACCCATATAACTCTGTGTCCTGCTCTTTTTACATCTGTATACCATTATACCATACTTGATATTCTAATAAAATTAAGCCTTATAAAGTTTAGGACTTGGTCTACAATATTAGGGCCTTGCTGCATGCCTTCTTTTTTCCACCTGTCCTTCTTTTTTGTCCTTTACAAGATACTTGACTGCTGTCTTGATTTTTACTGATCTGCACTGTATTTGCACATCCAGATATTGGTGCAATTTCCCAGCTAAAGGAGTACTCCGCCCCTAGACTTCTTATCTCCTGTCCAAAGGATAGGGGATAAGATGTCTGTGCAGGGGTCCCGCAGCTGTTTAGAATGCTGGGTGCGGGCAGCGGGGTGGGATCGTCAGTGGCACGCCCCTCAATGCAAGTCTATGGGAGGGGGCGTGGCTGTAGCCACGCCCCCTCCCATAGACTTGCATTGAGGAGGCGTGGCGTGACATCACGAGGGACGTGGAAGTGACGTCACGACCGCCGCCACCCGCTCCAAGCATTCAGAACAAAATGTTCCGAACGCTATGGCAGCGGAGTACCCCTTTAACTTCAGTGTACAATAGTATACAAAAAAGAAGGTTGCAGCAGCACTCTTGGTCAAGAAATTGAGGCTCTTAGCGCACTTTTTGATCAAATTTTTTTTGTTCCCCTCCCCCCCCCCCCCCCTCCTTTTTCAGTGTAAGTCTGCGTTCACACTGAGTAAATCAAGAGGAATTCACGCTGAAAAATTTACGTGCTGAAAAAATAATTTTCCATTTGCATGAAATTTGCACGAAATTGCGCAGGGAAATGGGGGAGAAAGAAGTGAAGGGTTTTTCTGCAATTTCCGCGCGAATTCCATGCGAAAATTATGTCGGGCAAAATTTCTTTTCACCATTGACTTCTATTGATTTCTGCTAGCGGATTCCGCTTGAAGAATGAACATGTTCTTTCTTCAAGCGGAAAGTAATTCCGCATCGGAATAGCAGAATTTCCGCAGTGTGACCAGGACGGCAGAAAAAACATTAAAGTCAATGGGCAGAGGAGATGTGCATTAATTTCGAGCTGAGAATTCAAGAGGAATTACTCGAGTAAATTCCTCTTGAATTACTCAGTGTGAACGCTCCCTTAGAATCGAAAAAATGAACTGAGAATAGAAATAGCGTCTTCTACACAATTCTCTTGTCTCTTTGGACGCAGTGACACTGATGACAGCTCGGACGATGAATTCATTGGCCCCCCAGCACCGGGCAGCAGTACTCAAGCTCCAGATGATGAAATGATTGGCCCCCCACTTCCTCCCAACTACAAAGACAGTGATGAGGATGATGATGAGGATGATGAAGAGGATAACGAAGATGATGATGATGTATGTATAAATAAATCTACAGACTCCATAGTGACCTAGAAAGGCAGGGAATGCACTTGAACCTATGGAGCAGTCCGTCATAAAACACAATGGGATTGGCAGAGCTTATGTTCTGTTATTAGCCTGCTTGTTACCATTTATACAGAGATTTGTTTCTGAGAATTCTCTTTCTACAATTATTAATATACAAGCATTGCCTCTGCATCTAATTATATAGCTGCCTTGGCTTTTGTATGAACATAACCCAGTCCACACTGCTCAGCACTTCCTGGTCTCCTCCCAGCACAAGGATGTATATGCACAACTCTTTGCCCATTCAACCCATTGGTTGGTTGAGCAAGCATTTGCTTGTGGCAGGAGAGCAGGAAGTGCTGAGCAGCGGGGACCTGGTGCCCTCAAGACTCCAGCTATAGGGGATCACAGACTGGTTAGTAGATGTTGTACATGTCTTTTGCACCATAATAAAATAAGAATATTACTGCCCAGAGTTGGTGAGTGCTGCCCATTTCTTGCTGAGGGTCTATGCTTGTATATTATGAATTGGACAAAAAAAAAAATAAAATCCCCAAAAATCCTGTTTTCTCATTAACAATCCTATGTTTAAATCTTAGCCCATAGACCAAATCTCCACTGGACGTGCAGAAGACTGCATTAAAAAAAGCACTCAATATATATTTATATAGATTATTATTATTTTTTTGCTTGTATAGTCCATCATAGGCTATTATTAGAGGTTCTTGTGTATGCTTTTTGCTTACCTGGTTTAGCTGATGGAGCAGGCATGGATTTGCAGCCATTACTGATTGCAATTCCATCACTGCCATGATTTACTAATGCTGCCTACATTTCCCATGAATCCTCTGGCTTTGAGGGGGTGGAGTCTAATCGCTGCACCTGGGGATCTTATATCTCTGTGATCTCTCCTGTCTGATAGGACTCCTCTGTCCTCTCTCCTGTCTGATAGCACTCCTATGTGCTCTCTCCTGTCTGATAGCACTCCTCTGTCCTCTCTCCTGTCTGATAGCACTCCTCTGTGCTCTCTCCTGTCTGATAGCACTCCTCTGTCCTCTCTCCTGTCTGATAGCACTCCTTTGTCCTCTCTCCTGTCCTATCAAGCAGGGGAGAGCACAGAGGAGTGCTAACCCACCCTCACTTACTGGACTTTGTCTATGCCCGTGCTTCAGCTTGGATAAAGCCATGATTTCTGTAAAAAGGAAATAACATTTTCTTACGAAGTATATTAGAAAAGTTAAAGGGGTACTCCGCTGCTAGTCATCTTATCCCCTATCCAAATGATAGGGCATAAGATGTCTGAACACAGCTGTCCTGTCCCATGATCTTCCGCAGCACCCGGTGTTCTAAACAAACACTGGGTTCCTGCGGTAGTGGTCAGGACGTCACACCACACCCCTTTAATGAATGTCTATGGGAGGGGGCGTGTTGACTGACACACGCCCCCTCCCATAGACATGAATGTAAGGGGCGTGGCCGCGACGTCACGATCACAGCCTTTAGCTGTTCAGAACACTGGAGCACCGGAGTACCCCCTTTAATGTTTTGCCAATATGTAGCACATGTAAAAAGCTTTTTAATCTGACATTG